>NC_077231.1:295605226-295682726 GCF_027887165.1 Monodelphis domestica
AACAGTGACAAACTGTATAGGATGAAATGCCAAGACATAAATATGTATATAGATAAATATATTTTCATAGAGATAAATATAATTTCATTTTTGAGTGAGAACCTTTTGTGTTGTGCCTCAGCTTGGCTAACACATTGTCACATGGAACACAAACTGTGAAATAATCATTTTTCAATTGATTTTTTCTCTTTATGTTTGTAATAGGATATTTGATTTTTTTCTTCTTTCTTTTTTCTAACCTTGGTGATACTTGAAGTACATGAAATCAGTATTAATTTCTTTTACTTGAAGGATAAAGTTTACAGTATAAGTTTATAGTATCTATTAACCCTAGGATGCCCAAAGGCTTTTGACTATGGAAACCTGCCATTTATTGATAAATGTTATGAGACTTTGTTTAACGATTATGTCTAATTCTAGGGTGAAGGGAACAAAAGAGCCAATATACAGTGATAATAGCACAAGGTCAAAAAGAACTAAATCTAATCCAGGGAGGATTGTTGAACTTCTTTGCCAATACAAAAGGACTTAAACCTAGTGTGCAAATCAAGGTTGCAGCTCTTGACATATATTAAGATGCAGGACTTCCTTGAACCATACCTTGAGTCAAGTACCTCAGGTTGGTTATCATCCTGGTTCCTCTTATCTCTGACAATGACAATAAAATCAGACCAGGGAATGATTTTTCTCATTTGCTTCTGAAACTTAGTCCTTTCTCTCTTATAGTTCGGCAATTTTCTGTAGTCCTGGCTGCAAATGGATATAGTGCTGTATTGCTGCTATTGTCCTACAGGCTTGTGGGACATAAATCACTTTAATTGGGCCTTGCTGTGATTCAAGGACCTGTTACAAGGTTAGTTTATTTTTTTACTCAGAATTTTATACATGTAAGATTTTTATTTTATTTTTATACTGAATCTAATGTTTACTCTTTCCTTTGGGATTTTTGGGGGTGGTTTGTTTTTGTTTATATAACTCAGTCATGTATCCCAGTGTGATTCTGGTGTTGGTCAACACCCTCCTCAGGGGGTATTGTGTAATTATCCTAAAATTCAAGATTTAAATTTTTTGGAGAAATTTCAGAAAAAGAAATTTGCTAACACCCAAAATTAAGAAAGTGGATCCTTTTGGAGAAGGTGCTGTAAAGATGCCTGAAGAAGCTACACACTGCATCAAAAGATCCAGAATGAATTTTGGGATGTAATGAACTTAACTGAAGGGGATGGATATACTTATTCTGAACCTAAACTCTTATACCAAAGGGGACTGCCCCCTAAGTGGCATTTTGTCAATGTGTCTGTCATTCGGTTTTTGCATTTTACTCCCATATCTAACTATTGTAACTCACTCTTAGAAAAATGCAATATTGTATGTACTTTTAGCTAGAAGGTATTTAGAGTTATAAGATAGTTATATTAAAATGATGCATTAGGGAGACAGGGCTCCCAAAGGATCAAAGGGGGATTGTGTCAAGGAAGTTTTATCCCCTCCCCCTCCTGAGTAGCCTGTCCATCAAACATTCCTGAGATAACACAGTTGCACCAGGGTTGTGTCTGTGTACATGCTGTACATCAATAAAAGTCAAGGTTGGGGGCTGCTCAGGGGGAAGCCATGGGAGAATTGAAAGGAAGAACCAATAAGAGGCAGGTGAGGGGGAGGGGGTAGAGGAGGGAAGAGATATGCAGGCTAGGCACCACATGGTCAGGTTACTTAGAGGAATAGTTGTCTCCCCTTTCCAATAAACTTTATGAAATATGTATCTGGGTAGAAATATTATTTAAATTTTTACACAGGATTGTTGTTAAGATCAAATGAGCACAGTTCCATATAAATTCTTATTCCTTTCCCCCTCACTAGAACTGGATGAATAGATTTAGATATCTATATAGAGATAATAACTGATCTCATGAGAGTTGATGAGAACACCAAATGAGATTGCATAGGGTGAAAAGAGAAAATAATCAAGGACAAAGAAGTGGGAGATAGCAATAAATAGTAGATGTGAAACAGGTGAATATCTAGTAAGGAGACTGAGAAAGACTGATCATAAAAGTAGAAGAACCAGGAGATCAGTGTAAAGAAAGCATAGGAAGGAGGCAAAATACAGGAGAAGTAAATTGGGAGTGCCTAAAATTTCAAAACAGTTTATAATGTCAAGGATTGAGAATAGATCATTTTATCTGGTCATAAAGGGGTCACTGGCAACTTTGGTGAGAGCAGATTCAGTTGAACAATGAAGTCAGAAGTCAGAATGCAAAATAATTTAGAAAAGAGTAAGAGAAGAGAATGTAGAGGCAAGAAGTCTAGAATGGGAGAAGAAATGTAATGTGAAACCTGGCTAGCATGACAGAATCTAATTAAGCTTTTTTAATGAGTAGATATTCTTTTTTCCTCACCTCAAGCTTTATTTTTCAATCCTGCTTGCTGTCTTACATTCAGTATAATGATAAATGAATTTTGATCATTATATTTTAAAGTCACTGTGTTGGCAGCTGAAAATATAAAGGTAAAATAATAGTGTTTGCCTTCAAGGCACTAAGTATATGGAGAATATATATATATATATGTATATATATATATATATATATATTAAATAAGTAAATAAATGTACTTGGTTAAAGGAGAAAGTACTAAGAGCCTGGGTGAAACTAAAAAGGCTCCCTGTAACTACTAAGAAAAAATTTAAAGTTCGACATTGAAAGTTGAATCAGCATTTCATAAAGAGCCAAGATGGAGAAGTAACTAGGGCAGCAGCTTGCCATTTCACCATGAAAATCCTCTCTGACCTGGAGCAAAATATGACAACAAAACTAATACAGAAGCGAAAGAACCAACAAAGAGACAGAGGGAAACAACCTTCAAAAAAAGAAAAACCCAAAAGGTAGGCGGAGACCTTCCATGGAACTGAGGTGAGGGGAACAGAGTTAGCAGGAAGTATAGCAGCAAGTGAAGAGCAAGCCGAGAGTAAACCACCCAACCCCACTGCTCCACACATCTGCTCTCACAGGTTCTGAACTTAATCCCAAGCTAAGTCATACCCTGAGATCCTGCTGGCCAATTAGTGGTCCAAGCCAACTCACAGCCCTTGAAATTGTAAACCTGTGGAGAAGACTGGAGTTCCAGCCTAATGCAATCTGGGCTAAAGGGGGTCAATCCACATGGGCCCAGAGAAAAGTCAGGAATCCCAGTCTGGGCTTGCAGTGAGGACACAATTCTCATGACAAGGATCCTAGGACCTTTTTGCTCAAAACTATGGTTGGAGCTCTAGGACAGGGCAATCAAGGTGTGCCTGATTGAATCAAGAACACCTTGAGATCAAAACCATGAGCCTAAGCTTGGGTCTAGAATCTGATTAGCACCTGACCTGATCAAGCTCAGACTGAGATCAAAACCTTACACCCAAGCCTGAGGAAAGTCTTTATGTTATCAGTGTCTCAATAGTCAATAGAAATAGCAGGTGGAGTTCCTCAGACCATCTGGTTAACTAGTAGCAACACAGAAAATGAGCCAAAAATAACATCAAGGAAGGATTAGAATTTAAGAGGGCATCTCAACTCCCCAGAAAACAGAATAGGGAAAATGAGCAAACAATCAAAAAAGCAACTAACTCTAAAGACTTTTTATGGAGAAAAAGAACAAGGTGTGGACACAGAAGGGGAAACAAAAGCAAAGGAAACACACCCAAAGTCCAAAAGAAAATTATGGAGTGGACAGAGATTCTGGAAGAGTTCAAAAAAGACTTAAAAAACCAATCAGTAGAGGTAGAAGAAAAGTGGGGAAGAGAAATGAAAGTGATGCAAGAAGAAATGAGCCAATTGAAAAAGGACCAAAAACTGACAGAGGAAAACCAGGCTTTAAAAATCAGAACTGACCATCTGGAAACTAATGATTTCATTAGAAATCAAGAAACAATAAAGCAAAATAAAAGGAATAAAAAAAGCAGATGAAAACATGAAATATCTTATTGAAAAAAAAGAACTGACTGAGAAAGGGCCTAGAAGAGACAATCTGAGAATTATTGTATTACCTAAAAGCCATGATGAAGAAAAAAACCTTGGATATCATATTAAAAGAAACTATTAAAGATAACTGCCCAGAGATCCTTGAACAAAAAAAATAAAATTGAAATTGATCACCTTCAGAAAGAAATCCTCAATTGACAACTTCTAGGAATATAATAGACAAATTCAGGAGCCAACAAGCCAAGGAAAAAATAATTCAAGTAGGCAGAAAGAAACCATTCAAATACCATGGAGTTACAATCAGGATCAATCAGGACCTAGTGACGTCTACATTAAAGGATCAGAAGACATGGAATATGATTTTCAGAAAGGTGAAAGATTTGGGTTTACACGCCAAAGTCATCTATCCAGCAAAACTAAGTATACTCTTTCAGGGTAAATATGGTCATTCAATAAGATAGAAGATTTCCAAGCATTCCTAAAGAATAATCCAGACCTAAACAAAAAAATTGAAGGCCAAATATGAGAAATAAGAGAAGCCCAGAAAGGTAAAAAGAAAGAGAAAGTGTAATGGGTTCATTAAGGTAAAAATGTTTATATGTCAAATGGAAAGAGGATTTCTATAATTCTCAAAAATTACTCTTAGTAGTAAAGAAGATAGAAGGAATTTACTCAGAAAGAGGGTGGAAATGTAAGCTGATTAGGATAATATGATGTATGTAATGATATATGATGATATGATATATATGTAAAAGTGATCATATGGAATGATATGTATTTATGTATGAAATGATATGTATATGAATGACATGTAAAAAATCAATCAAGGGCTCAAAGAGAGGGTTGCACTGAGAGAAAAGGTAAGGGAGAGAGATAATGGGGTAAATTATATAACATAAAGTGGTGAGAAAAATCAAAACAGAGAGGGGAGGTTAAGGGTGATGACGAGCAGTGCTTAAACTTTACTCTCTTTGTAACTGGCTCAGAGAGGGGGAAATGAGTATACTCAATGGGTCATAGAATTCTATCTTACCCTACAGAGAAGTAGAAGAGGAACAAGGGAAACAGGGAGAACTAGAAGGAAGGAGGAACTGGGAGGGGGTGACAAAAAGCAAAATACTAGTGAGAAGGAATAGAGTGAAAATGAATAGAGCAAGGTCTAAAGGGGATAAGATGGAGGGCAATACCTGGTTAGTAAATAACGCTTAATGTGAATGGGATGAACGCACCCATTAAACAGAAGTGGATAGCAGAGTGGATTAAAAAACAGAATCCTACTATATGTTGTTTACAAGAAAAAAATCTGAGGCAGGGTGATACACACAGATTCAAGGTAAAAGGGCTGGAGCAGAATATATTATGCATTATCTAAAGTAAAAAAAAAAGCAGGAGTCACAATCATGATACCAGACAAAACCAAAGTAGAATATGATTGGAATAAAAGAGATAAGAAAGGAAATTACTTTTTGTTATAATAAAATAAAAATTAAGAATAATAAAAATTATAACCCTACCCAAGTTAATCTACTTATACAGTGCCATACCTATCAAACAAACAAAAAACTTTTTCTATAGAATTAGAAAAAATATAACACAGTTCATCTGGAAGAGCAAAACATCAAGAATATCAAGGAAAATCATGAAAAAAATGTGAAGGATGTGGGCCTAGCAGTACCAGATCTTAAACTGTACTATAAAGCAGTAGTCATCAAAACAATATGGCACTGGCTGAGACAGATGATTGGATCAATGGAATAGTCTAGGGGTTAAGAACCTCACCAAGCTAGTGTTTGATAAACCCAAAGATCCCGGTTTGGGGGACAAGAACTCACTGACAAAAACTGCTGGAAAAATTGAAAAATAGTATGGGGAAAATTAGGTTTAGATCAACATCTTACACCCTATACCAAGACAAATTCAAAATAAGTAAATGACTTAAATATAAAGACTAAAATCATAAATAAATTATGTGAACATAGATTCATATACCTGTCAGATTTGTGGGAAAGGAAGGAATTTAAAACCAAGCAAGAGATAGAGAACATTGCAAAATGTAAAATGAATGACTTTGATTATATCAAATTATAAAGGGTTTTACCAAACAAAACCAATGCAACCAAAATTAGAAGGAAAGCAACAAACTAGGAGAACATTTTATAATAAAACTCTGACAAAGGTTTAATTTCCTGAATATATAAGGAACTAAGTCAAATCTACAAAAAAATCAAGCTATCACCCAATTGACAAATGGTCAAGGAACATGAATAAGCAGTTTTCACAGGATGAAATCAAAACTATCAATAAGCACATGAAAAAGTATTCTAAATCCCTCTTGATTAGAGAAATGCAAATTAAAACAACTCTGAGGTACCACCTCACACCTAGCAGATTGCCCAATATGACAGATAAGGAAACTAATAAATGTTGGAGGGGATGTGGCAAAATTGGGACATTAATGCATTGCTGGTGGAGTTGTGAATTGGTCCAACCATTCTGTGGGGCAATTTGGAACTGTGGCCAAAGGGCACTAAAAGTCTGCCTGCTCTTTGATCAAGCCATACCACTGCTGGGTTTATACCCCAAAGAGATAATAAGGAAAAATTCTTGTACAAATATATTTATAGCCACTCTCTTTGTGGTGACCAAAAAAATGGAAAATGAGGGGGTGTCCATTGATTGAGGAATGGATGAACAAATTGTGGTATCTGATGGTAATAGAATACTATTGTGCTAAAAGGAATAATGAACTGGAGGAATTCCATGTGAACTCGAATGATCTCTAGGAGCTGATGCACAATAAAAGGAGCAGAACCAGGAGACATTGTACACAGAGACTGATACACTATGGTGCAATCAAATGTAATGGACTTCTCTACTAGCAGCAATGTAATGACCCAGGATAATCCAGAGGAATTTAAGAGAAAGAACATTATCCACATCCAGAGAAAGAACTGTGGAACTCAAATTGCATTAGAAAAACATATGATTGAAACATAGTGTGATAGGGATGTGATTAGAGTTTTGATGTTAAAGAATCACTCTACTGAAAACATGAATAACATGGAAATGGGTTTTGAACAATGATACATGGATAACCCAGGGGAATTGCTTGTCAGCTTTGGGAGGGTGGAGGAGAAAGTGGGGGAAGGGGATCATGAATCATGTAATCATGGAAAAAATATTCTAAATAAAAATTTAAAAAATAAAATAAAATAAAGAGGCTTGTCCTTCCCCATGTTCAATGCATGTTTATGATTGATTCAACAAACCACTTGTACATATCTACTCTGGTACTTTTCAGTCTTGCTTCACACATAGCACAATCTCCTTTAAGACAATAGAAGTCTTCCATCCAGCAGTACCAAGGGTATATGCATTTTTTACCTCCAAATCTAAGACATGCCACTTATCTCTGGTAGAGAAAAACCATGACCTTTTGTTCACTGAGAAATTCTGTCTATTCTCGCAACTTTTTCTCTTTCAGTGGAATTTTCTCTTCTTCTATGATCCTTTACATAAGAATAAATGTCCATTCATAATAAATTAGAGACTGTGTCACTTTCCACAAAAGAATTTTCTAAAGAAGAAAAGTTTGGAAGACAACTGGCTAAATAGTGGTGAATTAGACAAAGGGTATTTGGGAATCTAGATTTATACTTAGAAAGGAGAGTGGTATGAGGAACTGTAACCATCTCATTGTGAGTCATCAGCTGACACCTGGATGACTTCTAGTTTTTCACTTTGTTTTTTGGAATAAGAAGGCACAATATTTTGCCCCTCCTCTAATTGGTTTCAGCATAATTTAGGTTACTACAATAATAGGTCCTTTTTGCTAGATTGAAGAAGTGCCTTTTTTTTTTAATTTACAAGGCAGGACCTTTTTTAAAAAAACTTGTCTCTTGAAAAAGTTGGAGGGGTATTTCCCTTCGCTGGTAGATATGGTAGAATTCAAAGAGCAGAAGAGATGGTGGTTTCTCCAGATATCAGAAGAACTGAGTAGTTTTAAATACTAACATAAAATCTGGCCTTGAGGATAGGAAAAACTTCAACTTAAAGACAAAGTTCTCTCTTTCTCCCCATTCCACTTCCTCCTTTTCCTTCCTTTTATCTCTCTCCTGATCTTTTCTTCTCCTCTTCTTCCTTCTTCCTCTTCCTTTTCATTCTCTCCTTCTTCCTCTTTTTCCCTCTCTCTACATCATGATACTTGTATTCAACTTTAAAAAGTACTCATTTTGTCCACCCAATAGTTCACAGAATAAATATAGATGGTTAGTAACAGGATAGTGACTTAGCACATAACCATTTCTATCTTGACTCTTCAAAAATGAGAGAAAATAAGAGAATAATAACTTCCAAAAAGGAATTTAAGATTTCCAAAATACTTACATGGATTATCTCACTTGATTCTCATAAAAATCCTATGAAGTAGGGTATTATTATTATCCCCATTTTACAGATGAGGAAACTTTGTTTAAAAGACTTTCCTGGAGAAACAGTATAGCTAAGAGGCAAGAATCAAACAGAAAAGTTTTCCTGAGCTCAATCAGCCTTGTTTTTACTACCCAAATGGGTTTATCTCAATAAATCTATTTTGTGAACTTCAAATCTGGAGGCATGAAAACAACAAGCAATATCCTCAAGGAACTTATATTCTATTGGGTAAGTATGAGTGGTGGTAGAAGTGGTGGTAGAAGCAGTAATGATCATAGTATTCTCTGCTAAAAGAAAAATGAGGAAAACAGGTAGTGCCTATAGCACAGCACCATTTTATTTGGTCTTTTAATTAGCTTTCAAAGTTAAGATAGAAATAATATTTTGTTATGTTTTTTTTTTTCTCACAAGGTTGTGCACTCACTTCTCCTGAGAGCCATCTTTTTGCTCTGACCCATGGACTTAGGTACCTGACAATCATTATGACAATAGCCAAAAGATCTTACAGTAAGAAGCTTTTCAACGTCCATCTCTTTCCCTTAATCCATGTGAGATGGACGGCAGCATCACCAGCAACCAGGGCTCTGTTAGGAACTCATTTCAGTTATTGAAATTAAAATGATTGGTGAACCATGAAAAATCTGATGTCCTGATGGGCTGAGGGAGCGCCCCAAAAGCTGCCCAGCAATCATTCCAATAATTGGAGCCATGTGTGTACCCAAGGCTAAGCCAGAATCCTACCAACTAAACACTCACCAATTCTCTTGTTTCTAAATGGGAACGTTTGTTATTCCTTACTGATCCTTCTGTCATTTATTTGAACGATATACACATTTAAGCTTCAATTTACACAAATTCAAAGAATAGTCACATTTTCCTGAATAAGAGAAACTCAACTTTACAACTGCCTCTTGTTAAACGTTGCATTTCCCTTAAATTCCCTTTCCCATTTTCTGTGTTTGAATTAGGGCTTACTGACTCAAATGAATTAACTGGTTGTTTGTTCCTTTGTTTGTCGATCCATAATGAATCTGACTTCTTCTGTCAAAGATGGCCTCCTTAGCTCTTCATGACCTGCCAAGTTAATAAGAGGAAAAGCCTTTAACTGTCAGTACTCAGATGTGTTCAGAGCCTGCGCAGCCTGGAGCCTCAGTTCATCACGAACTGATTCCTGGAATGACCCAAGAAAGCTAGCTCCCCGCCTTTCATGCTTATCTCTGTGTCTCAGAAACAGAACACCAATAGAGAGCCCATCAGGGAGCCCCATTCCTATGAGTCTTATATAAATGGGATGAAGAATGTCAAGTCCAAATACTAGAGCCCCAAACCCCAGATTGTTGAACAAGCTTAAATTCAAAGGCAAGAAAATTAGAAACTAAGCACTTCTTTGAGGGTGGTAGCTTTCCTGGTCCCACAAGCCTCTCTCAGTGTGCCCTGTCATCCCCACGGTGTTCACACTAGCTTCCCAAGAATGAAGATGACAAGTCTTAAGACTGACAGCCTCAACAAGAGCTGTGAAATAATCTTTTTAAAATGACTATTACACCAGTCTTTGTCAATGTAGATTTCCAAAATGCTTTCTATGTATGATCTCGTTTGATCCTCACAACAGTTCTGTGAGAAGGTGCTATTTTATCCCCATTGAGTAGATGAAGAAACTGAGGTTGAATGAGGCTCTGTTTTAAGAGTCACATAGTTTGCAGGTTTGAGGCAGGATTCAAATTTAGATCTTCCTCATTGCTAGTTGGGTGCTCTATCCACTGTACTATCTTGCTGCTCTTCAGTTGTTTTGGTCATGTCTGAATCTTTGTGTCCCCAGGGGATTTCATGGAAAAGATACTGGATTGGTTTGCTATTTCCTTCTACAGCTCATTTTACAGATGAGGAAACTGAGGCAAGCAGGGTTAAATGATTTGCCCAGGGCCACATATCTACTAAGTATTTGAGGCCAGATTTAAGTTCATGAAATGAGTCTTCCTGACTCCAGCCCTGGCCCTTTACCCACTGCTCACTGTGCCACCTAGTTGCCCACTGTACTATCTAGTTGCTATCTAAATAGACCTATCTTTACTCTTTGGTTTCCTGGGAAGTATTAGAAATCTCTCAGTTTACTTAGGTGACTAAGTAGCTATAACTGTCCAGCACCTTTGTGACTCTAATCTTACTATGTCAAGATCAACTCATGGATTTCTTTCCATTGGTTATGAGTTTATATAAATCCATAAATCATATCCTGCTTCCTATAGGTATGGTTAAGGAAGAAGCATGTCCCCAGCTAGCAAAGTAACTCTAAAGATATACTAACCTTCCACCAGCTTCACTAGACAGAAAGTCCTCCTATTAATATGACACCTATCGAACACAGTAATGCCTTTGATCCTTGGCTGGATCACAAAACTCTAATTCAAGTCCTTTTCTCACTCCTGGCTTGCTTTGTCTCACCTGTAAGATGGGCAGAGGAACATAGAACCATAACTAAGGCTTTGAGTTTGAGTCTTTCATCAGGGTGCCATTGGCTGGGAGGGTGATTTCCCCATGGCACATTCTCAGCCTTCCATCACCTCCCCTCCTGGACCTCATCTGATCGTGTGTCTCTAATTGTTCTTAGACATCTCCAACTCTCTTAAACTTTATCTTCTATGATTATCTCCTCTTTCTTTTCCCCCAAATTCTTGGATTGACTATCCATGGCAGAACCCAAAGAGGATGTACCAGCTCCATGAACTGAGATGATTCCAGCCACCAGAATCCCTACATATGGCTCAGGTTAGATCACATGTGAATGTCTCTAAGGACCATTCTACCTTGAAATTCTTTGATATCATGGGGAAAGGAGCTATATCAAGTAAACCCTTTATTTTAACCATTATTCAATTGAAACTCTATTCATTGCACCTTAATACCACTTGGCAGTCCCCTCTGAGATGTGTACTCTTTGGATGAGCTGGAAATGTATGCTCACCCAAAGAGACCAAAAGAAATGTCAGGTGTGCTCATGAGGATAGGCAAATGGCTCAAACAAAGCTGAAGTCCCAAAACAGGGGAGAGCAGATGAACAAACAGAGCATGAGCATTGCATTTCCCATCTCTAGATGCTCAATCAAAAAAAAATGAAAGAGTTGGAGTTGGGGGGGGGGGGAATGTAAACATAAACCAAGCCACAGTCTAGATAGGACAAGTAGCCTATGCTTTGCCCATAACTTTGGCATATTTTTTCAGAAAAAAAATCAATATTCATTGGAGATAACCTAACAATGGAGTAATTGTTGAACTTTGATTCAGGGAGATCTGAGTTCAAATGTCACATTTGGGCTCAAGTAAATTTCATTAGTCTGGAAAAAAATAATATGAATTCTGAGACAATTACTTAAAGTTTCTTAGCCTCAGTTTCCTCATCTATGAAGTCAGAATAACAATACCTATAGAACCTACCACAGAAGGTTGTCATGAGACTTAATGAGATAACCGTTTGTAAACATTAAAGATCTATATAAATTCCAGTAGAAAAATAAGATCGCTTAGGATAAAAGTTATTGAATCAAATCAGATTCCTTGTATTTATTTTTTAACATGGCTTTATTTCTCAAGAAAGCTAGTTGTAACTTGGTTCTATATGCAAGGAACAGGGGGGTGGATGAGTAACAGGCATATCAGGAAATATTGGCTTTTATGAGCAATGTAAATTTAGTCATCCTGTTTTTATTTTCATTGTTTTCCTTTCTTTGTATCACAAGGGCTTAAAACAGTGCCTGGAATGTTGCAGGCACTTAATTGTGACTGAAAGACTTGACCTGACCTTTTAGAAATGTTGCATGCTTGTCATCATTGAGAACTTCCTACATAGTAGGGGAAGAGCTAGAAATTTTTAACCAGATGGCCATTCTTCCTGGGTCATCTCCATTTCCAATTCTGTTCCATGTTCTGTCTAAGATAGTGATATTATTTCAACCAGCTGTTGAATCAGTTCCCAGTGGTCCTGACTGGTTTCTCCAGAATCATTCTCGTGCTTATTGTTTGTCTCAAAAGCAGAATCAAGAATATTCCTATGACAATTTCTTGTCAAGAATTGCTCTCAAATAAGCCATTAGAAACCCTGATCTTGACTTTGTTGCCATTTTCATTTCCAGATTTTTTCACTCTGGAAAGGAAACTTTCTATGGAGAGCCTTAGTTCTTTGTAGCATCTGATGATGCTTCCCTCTCTGCTCCCCACATGAAACCCTACCCAAAAAATACCACCTTAAAATTAAAGAATCAATTAATTTGAGAAACACTTGGAAGTTTGTTGGTCTAGCTTCCCATCTCTAGAATGATGATATCATGATGAAATTCTTACCAGTCCCCATCAAAATGTTTGGAATTTCTGCTCTGCTCTTTCCAAGGCAGAAGGCTTATGTTGCTTCCTCTAAGCCAATTAAATATGGCCTGAATTAGAGCACATAGGACTGGAGTCTTAGTCATCTTACACATTAAGATTTTCCCTTTCCTCAGGAACTTTATTTCCCACTTGGATGGCAAGTGAATTCTTGCCAATGACTCTAAATTTAAGGCAGTAAAAGTGTATATCCCCAGTATAATGTGCTTTGTTCCTATTTATAATAGGATAAAAGACATTCCTTTCCCAAGAAACAATATTCTTGTTTTACCATCCATTTCTCTCTAATATCATAATCTTTTTTTCTTCCAGCTTATATATTCCTCTTCCAGTCAGTTACAAATGTTAATTTGCTTCCCACATGCAATAAGAAGAATTTTAAAGGAATATATAGTATCATACATTCTTTTGAACAGGAAATAGTTTGAAATGGACATTCATAGTTTCACATGCAATCATCTTTTTGTATTCTGTTATGTATGTGGTGATAACTAACTTTCTTTCTTCTTCCTTTTTTGCTCAAAATAATTTTTCTTCACTTTCTTCTTCTACCTGTGGGCCCAAGGCTAGGTAGCGAATAGATGAAGTTTGGCTTTAATAGTATTATTATTAAAGATCCACTGGCTGCTATCCTACAAGGTTATTATCTATATCTTCTTTCTCTTTCACTTGATAATTTTAAGACTGAATTATCTATATAATTCAATTCAGTATATAGCTATTAAGGAAATACTATGAGAAAACAATGCTAGACAGAGGACATATAAAATCAAAAATTAAATAAACTCTATGCCCCCAAATCTACTTAATTTGTGGTCTACACTCACTGTTTCAACTTCTACATCACTCATTTGGAATCTGGGAAACATGGGGTTCAAATCCCACATCTGACACTTGTGGTGTGACTACAGGTAAGTCATTTACTCCAATTCTCCATTGATTCTATAAAATGAAGGGGTTGGGCTCAATTGCCTCTAGTTTCAATTCCATATCTAAATCCAGGATCCTATGAACCCCTTGCAATCTGGTTTCCCTTTCTACTTCAGGACAAGAACTTCTCTCTCCAAAATGACCAATAATCTCAACTGCTAAGTCAAGATGGTCCTTTCCTGTGCTTGTTCTCCCTTAACATCTCAGCCATCTTTGTTCTGTTAATCACTCCCCTCTCTTTCTGAGAGACCCTCTCTCTTGCCTCGGCTTCTCTGACATTGTTTTCTTCTGTTCTACATCTCTCATAACTCCTCGGACTCCTTGTTAAATTGTCCATTTCACACTTAGAATAGCTGTCAGTTCAAGCCATACCCTATAAAAGGTTTTCTTCTCTTTTCTCTACCTTGGCAAACTCATCAGGACTCATCAGTTAAATTATGATATCTATATAGATGATACCTCAATCCAGATTTCTATCCCAAATCACTTTCTTGATCTGTAGTTCCAAGTCATCAAATGCCATAAACATGCAAACATGAGGCTGATTGGAATTTACTCAATCATGACACCCCACTTCATTTAAAGTAAGTGAGAAAATTCTCATTAATCAATGATGACTTGGAGTGAAATACAAAAAAGTCCTATGAATTACAATGATGTTTCACAAGAAACAATACACGGTGTAGGTTGTATATAAATTATCAAGCTCATTAAAACCAGAGTCAATTGAGTGATTGGAATAAATATTTGAAGGAAATTCCTGAAATGGAACTATTTGGAAGAGAGGCAGGGGGAAAGGACAGGACAGACCTGTCAGGTCTCTTTCCCCCTCCCCAGTTTTACTCAGAGAAAGATCTTAGAGGTTTCTGAGTGTCCAGAGGATTTGAGACATTTCATCTTCTCATCAAAAGCATAGTATCCCTATGCCCAAAGGGCTTTAAAAGATTGTCTGCCCTTTGATCCAGCCATAGCACTGCTGGGTTTATACCACAAAGAACTAATAAGGAAAAAGACCTGAACAAGAATATTCATAGCTGCATTCTTTGTGGTGGCAAAAAATTGGAAAATGAGGGGATGCCCTTCAATTGGGGAATGGCTGAACACATTGTGGTATCTGTTGGTGATGGAATACTATTGTGCTCAAAGGAATAATGAAAAGGAGGGATTCCATGGGGACTGGAACAACCTCCAGAAACTGATGCAGAATGACAGGAGCAGAACCAGAAGAACATTGTACATAGAGACTGATATACTATGGTACAATTGAATGTAATGGACTTCTCTACTAGCAGCAATGCAATGACTCAGGAAAATTCTGAGGGTCTAATGAGAAAGAATACTAACCACATCCAGAGAAAGAACTGTGGGAACAGAAACGAAAAAGAAAAAGAACTGCTTGATCACATGGGTTGATTGGGATGACTTAGAGTCATATGACTGGGGATGTAGACCCCAAACAATCACCCTAGTGCAAATATCAATAATAATGGAAATAGGTCTTGATCAATGGCACAAGTAAAACCCAGTGTAATTGTGCATTAGCTATAGGGGGGGGGGAGGAGTGGAGGGAAAGAAAATGAATCATGTAACCATGGGAAAATATTCTGAATTAATTTAATTAATTTTTTTCAATTAAAAAAGCATAGTATCCTGACCCTATCCTGACTCTATAGGATAGCACTTGCAGTTGGCATTATCTGGATTAGAAGTGAAGGACAGTGATGTGCCATGTACAAAAAAAAATTAATAATAATTTTTACCTTCTGTCTTGGAATTGATATCTTTGTATTGGTTCCAAGGCAGAAAAACATTAACAGGTAGACAATGGGGATTAAATCACTAGCCCAGGGTCCTACAAGAAAGTATTTGAGACTAGATTTGAGCCCAGGACCTCCTATCTCTAGATCTGGTTCTCTATCCACTAAGCCATTGAGTCATCCCCCTAAAGGAAACTTCATTAAGGACATCATGTATGGGGAACTCTGGGAGCCACAACAGCACTGAAAGCAAAAAGTAGCATCTCCAACAGGAGGGTCTTACAGGTGAAAGTCCAAGAAGGCCTTTGTCATGCCCAGGTGGCCAAGAAAGCCAGCAGATACAAGTTGCTTAAGTAGTGAAGATCAGAGATAAAAGGGAAAGAGCAATTTCAGCAATCCCACAAAATCATGTTCAGTTCAACTCCTATCTCTGACTACCTGTCAGGAGTTGATGCTTCATCTGGGCAAAGCCCAGGGCTTTCTCCAAGGGGCCAAACAGCATGTCTCACACAAGGAAACTCAAACATATGCTTCACTCCATGGGAGGCATCTCAACAAGTCCAGAAGAGGAGAAGATCCTCCTGATTATTCCTGCAACATTTTCAAATGAGCTCATAATTGTGAACAGATTTCTTCTCGTGCCCTGACCTGGACCCTGGTTTCATTTCTGCTGGATGTGAACAGAGGATGGGGTAGAAGATTCTAGATTTTTGTGACCTCCCTGGAGACATGAGCCATCGAATGAGCCAGACACACACCAAGGTCCACTTTAAGGTCACTCAACCTGCCCTGGGAGATGAAAACTTTTAGTAGACCTATTAACTCTTGAAGATCATTAGCGAACGCAGTACCCTGTGTACTGGCATCCAAGTTTAATAATTGATGAAAACCATTGTATTACTCGATTTATCATTGTCATTGGGCTCCTGGGTCCTTCTTGGCAAATGAGGGAATTCCACTACTTAATATCCTTCATAATGATCAGGATTTTGAAAAGAGTAAGACTAAAACAAGTGAGACCTTCCTAGTGGAATCATCCAATTTGTCATCATGGGATAAGTATCAAAAAGAAAAGACTTTTAACTTGTTGGTTATTTTTTTAAAACCCTCACCTTCCATCTTAAAATCAATACTGCATACTGGTTCCAAGGCAGAAGAATGGTGAGGGCTAGACAAAAGGGTTAAGTGACTCACCCAGGATCACCCAACTAGGAAATATCTGAGGTCAGATTTGAACCCCAAACCTCCCATCCCTAGACCTGGCTCTCAATCCACTGAGTCACATAGTGGCCCCCTTTAGTTAGTTAACTTTAAAATAATATCTTTCTTTAAATTACAAAAAACCCACAATTTTTTTTGAGAAAACTTCTCATTTCCAAGAATTGCCCTTCCTCCTAGCAAGGAAATAATCTGTAGACTAATCTCATTTGAGGGAATTTTCAATAGTATTCGAGGAAGGCAGCTACTAGAATCTCTTCACATCATTCTTCAGCCAGCTTAAAAAGTCAGAAAATGGCAATTCAACTCAGTTTCACCAGCAGAAACAGTGCGCCAGTGAACACAGCCTTGAACAAATCTCTCCCCCTATATTTACTCTCTTCCTTATTAGTGACACCCCATTAGAATGAGCATCTTTGAGGGCAGGGATTTCCTCCCTCTGTAATTCATACCTGTTGCCATCAGTTCTGTCCCCTGGAGGCAGAAAAAGTCTAATGACAATGCCTAGAGAGTGTGTCCCAAAAGTCCTAGTGCCATTTTAAGCTTTAACATACCCAGAATTCTACAGGGTTTGTTTGCTGAGACACATCTGGACAATGACATGAAATGAGCCTAACAACCCATGCCAAGTCAAACCAAATGGATGAAAAATGACAGTTGTCCAGACTTTGGTATGCACTAGGACAGGCAGGCAGTCTATCAAAGTCACTGAACCAGCACCTGGGAGGGGGAGGGAGTCAGGGGTCAGAATTTACTAACAGAATGTGTCCTACGTGGAAATATGCAGAGCATTTTTAGTGATCCCAAGGTTCCCTCGTCATACCCACATATATACATCCACGAACATATACACATAATTCATAGTATAATTATACTTAATTTATTTTAATATTTGAAATTGAGTTCTTCATTCCATTATTTATAAAGCATTATTGCAAAAAGGAGGTCCGTAGGTTTTATCAGACCACCACAAAGAGACATGGCAGAAAAAAATATTATGAATTTCTATTATAAAAGATGCTCTCTGGTAGGGAGAAGGAAAAGGAGAGGGAAGAGATATGATGTGGTATAAAATATGTAATTAGAATCTGTTACCCTGAAAACTACAATTCCCAGCATCCAATGCTTCTTCCCACATTGTATGCTGATGCAGGGAGGATATCAATTTGGTGTAACCCCGCCTCTAACTCTCTCTTTGGGTGATAGCATAGTGTGGAGGTGAGCTGAAAAAAGGTGAGGTGACAAAAGAACTTGCTCATGTGGTTTTAATTTTGTTAGATAATTAGGTTTTTTACTTCTATTTTTTTATTCTTTCTACTTCAAGTCATTATTAATAAAGACCATAAAATATAATTATTGGAGTGTTAGATATTAATTTTAATCTCACAAAAAAGAATATGAACCAAAACCATTTTAAAAACCTATCCTTTGTTATAATTCACTACTGTCCTCCTAGATTACTCATTGTCTCAACTGACTAGTTAATGTGCACTAATAAGCTAATGACTGATGAAAACTTATTATATTCTCCTTCAAAAATTTTACTTTCATTTTGCTGAATGCCTTAAGCTTTTCTCATGGATAAGCATATTTTATAAGTTATTAAATATTTATAACATATACGTATCATGTGACTGTTATGTTACATACTTCATTATATATAAAAATAAATGATATGATTAAATGTACTATATTTTAGAGTATGAAGAATCATTAGAACATCTCAAATCATAACACAAAAGTAGCTCTGCCTGATCTGTATTATGGGCAAGATTAGCCCTAAATCTGGGAATCCCTGGAGTGGATAGATTTTTCTATTAACAAGATCAAGTGTTGAAGAAAATTCCAGAATGCTCCAGCCAAAAATGGAATCACTTGGTTTCATCAGTGTGATAAAAATATGAGATAGAAGCAAGTGGTAAATTCAGTGTTGACATTTGAAAAGAAGCCTGTCTGTCAAACATGAATCCAATCTGTCCGAAGTCTAAATATCTGCCAAAAAGCAGAGAATGGAGGTCAAGCAGAGGCTGAGAGGCTGAGCCTTTCGTCCCTCTCGCCTGCCCCTTGGTATCATCTTCCTCAGCTTTCCATGTGCTTCGTACCTTGTTCCAGGGCCAGAATGCCCTCTTGTTCTCATCTTGCCTAGCTCTCATCCTTCCCCAAGCACAGTGGTTCAGCTACATTTTCAAACACTTATCTCTTCTGCACAGCTGTTTATTCCAAGCTCAATGCCTGACCCTGATTTATCCAGCTTGAATTTCTCTGAAATAAACTCCTCGGGCAATGGCCCCATCTTCATACACATCACTTAAGGGCTGCGTGCCTCATCGACATGCCATAAACACTGGCAGGTGAGGAGGGGAATAAAAATAGCAGAATGTTCAGAAATAACTAAGTGATTTGCATATAATTGTAGCTCTGTTGGTGTTCAGGCCTTTCAGTCATGTTGGACTCTTTATGACCCCATTTGGGGTTTTCTTGGCAAAGAAACTGAAGAGGTTTGCCATTTGCTTCTCCAGCTCAACTTAGAGAGGAGGAAACTGAGGCAGGCAAAGTTAAGTGACTTGCTCAGGGTCATATAGCTAGTAAATATCCAGGATCAGATTTGAACTCAGGAAAATGAGTCTTTCTAACTCCAAACCTTGCATCCTTTCCAGTGTACTGAGGAGCTACCCTATAAAATTGTGGCACTGATATGCCATTGTAGAGATTAACCTTTGAACATCCTATAAGGGAGAGCTGTTGGGTCCCTAGGTCATCTGTCTAAAAGAAAAGGAGAAATGCCCCAAGATGCCCCCATAATGTGATCTAAGTGTTCAGCATGGCCAGACTCTAGAGGATTACCTCTCTCTGCTGGTGTACACCCCCAGGTCTTCAAAGAACTCTCCTCCAATCCAGGAATTAGATGGAAAGGATAAGATTGCAGGACTTCAATGATAAAGGGTTTGGTGGGCCAGGAGAAGATCTTGGGTCCTAATTGGTCACCTCTGACCAGTTTTTAATCTCTGATGTCTTACGATATTTTTCTCAACTCTAGAACTTCCATGTTGTCTTGAAGGATAAAGTACGTCACACAGTCAACAAGAGCCAATGGAGGGAGCCCTTCTTCAAAGAAGACTACTTGGAGAGAAAGGACATGAGAAGACTCTACCACCATCAACAACCCATGCAAAGGATGGGAAGAGGGAATCTGGTGTCCATTTTCCAAATACTAATGAGAAAGGGCAGCTGGGTAGCACAGGAGATCGAGAACTGGTCCTGGAGTCAGGATGACTCATACAAATCTGGTGTCCTACACTTACTAGCTGTGTGACTCTAGGCAAGTTATTTAACTCTGTTGGCCTCATTTTCCTCATCAGTAAAACAAGCTGGAGAAGGGATGGGAATTTCAGTATCTCTGCCAAGAAAACTCCAAAATGGCAGCATGAAGATTGGAAATAATGATAACTAAAGACGAATAAGGAGTTTAGTAGACCTATGGTGGATTTTATTAATACATTCTCTATTATAGTAATGGATTTGTACTGATGGTTGCTGATTTGATTATTGGTAAAGAGCTAGGAAGTGTCTGGAGGTTGTGGGAAGGGGGGGTGTCCATGTGGCAAAAAGGCAGATGGAAAATGGACTGAGTGAAATATGAAGCTTGGATGGGCTCAGTTGGCTATTGTTGACTGTGTGACACACTTCATCCTTCAAGACAACATGGAAGTTCTAGAGCTGAAAAAATTATCGTAAGATATCAGGGATTAGAAACTGGTCAGAGGTGACTGAATAGGACCCAAGATCTTCTCCCTGCCCACCAAACCCTTTATCAGTGAAGCCCTCCAGTCTTATCCTTTCCATCTAAATCCTAGATGAGAGGAGTCAATCCCTCCAGTGATCCTGGCTAAAAGATTTAGTTGTCCTCTCCTCATTGCCCCCCTCTCCCTTATAAAAATTTTTAAAACTTTATTTTTTTGTTTTGGTATTTAATATTTTATTTTACCCCAATTATATGTAAATAAATTAACATTAATTTTACTTTTTTATTATTTTATCCTACTCCCACATGCCTCTAAATGTCATTCTTTGAATAAGAAATCTTATTCATTCATTCATTAAAGAGTTTAAATGCACCACAATAAAACCCTATTGCTCTAAGCATTTATTGTTCTAATTGTTGTAAAAACTTTTAAGTTCCAAGGTGATTAGAATGTATATGGATTCCCTCTCATTTTAGTTTTGAGTAAACTAAGGACTACAGCTGCTTTGGTATAGAAATAGAGTACTAGGTCTGGGAAGACCTGAATTCAAATCAAACCTCAGACACTTACTAGCTGTGTGACTCTGGGCACGTTATTTCACCCTGTTGGCCTCAGTTTCCTCATCTGTAAAAGAGCTGGTGAAGGAAAATAGCAAACCAATCTTTGCCAAAAGACCCCCCAAAGGGGGTCACAAACAGTTGGACATGACTGAACTACAACAAATCAAGAACTAGAGAAGAAAAGTGCCTCAGGACAACCAATGTATCCCTGAAAGGGATCTGAACATCCATCTATCTAGTTCAGCCCTATGAATGCAGAAAATGAGATCTAGGGATAGTCAGGGATTTACCCAAAGTTATTGGCAGGGAGCATCAGAGGGGGGGATTTTAAACCATTCGCCCTGACTCCAGAACCTGCATTCTTTTGGCCCCGCCATATCCTACCACTTCCCAGTCATTTACAGATGGCAGAGCTGTCTGGGATTCAAACTCAGATCTTCTGATGCCATAACCCTCATTTATACTGTTATACCAACCACACTGCTTTCTGCCAGGCTTGAAAGAAAACCGAACGCTTCCCTTTTCTAAATCAGCTTCTCCAGACTTATCCTTTATTTTGACACATAAAAAGGAATGAAGATCCAAATTCTCCCTTGCAGAGGCAGTGCAAATGGTGGCCTCTTTAGTTAAAGGGTAATTCTGTAAGCAAGTCAACTCTTTAATCGATTGAAAATAGAGAGCATGGTCGGTGCATTGGGGGAATCTGCAAACACCTCAAGGACAGCAACACAAGAGGACACTCCTAGAATGTGAGTTTTGGCCAGACCAGGGGAAAAATCTGGTCCCCAGAGTTTCTGAAAGTGTTGGCCCTGGGACAGAAGGCCAACTGGATTAGCAAGAAGAGAGTAAAAAGAGTAGCTTCCCAAAGAGCTGCTGGCCAAGGGGTCCCATTGGTATTCACTTCAGAGACCACTGAGTACCTGCCAATTCAGGAAAACCAGAAGAATTAAGCTCAATTGTTGAGCAAACTGTTTTTCCATTCCACCTGGACCTGTCATTATCCCTCAGGCTGGGGTGAGCTCTGCCAGCAGACAATGTTAAATTGGATTACTCTGTTGACTGAGGCTCTTACAACATCCCTGCCTCAGGTCTCATTACCTTCTCCCTGGAAGCAGAGAAAATTTGAATATAATATACATCTTTTTAAAACTTTAAGCTAAAAAGGGGGTGGAGTAGGAAGAGAGGAAACAGTCCTTGAGTGTTTTAAAAGCCATGAATGGTGGGCATCTTGGTAGCTCTGTGGATTGAGAGCCAGGTCTAGAGACGGGAAGTCCTAGGTCCAAATCTGGCCTCAGACACTTCCTAGCTGTGTGACCCTGGGCAAGTCATTTAATCTCTATTGCCTAGTCCTTACTACTCTTCTGCCTTGGAACCAATACACAGTATTGATTCCAAGAAAGAATGTAAGTGTTTAAAAAAAAAACAAGTATGAATGGTCTTTGAACTGTAGTTCATTCTAAACCTGGAGACATGAACTTATTTTATTTTTGTTTTGGTATTTAATATTTTATTTTCTTCCAATTATGTGGAAATAAATTAACATTCATTTTATAATGTTTTTGTTTCGTTTTCATTTTTAAAATTTTTGATGTAATGCATTTTAAAAAAATATTTTGATAACTGATGATTAGCAATATAATTGACTTCCCTTGTAATTTTGTGTATCTTACTTTATGCATTTAAAAACACTACTTTAAAAAGATATTTCTGAATTTGCTTAAAGGGGTCTTTGAAATACAAATGGATGAAAGAAGCAGATAGTCAGTGGTTAGCGTTGGTGTTGTTTTGGGGGGTGAGTAGGGGCTCCATCTTCTCAAGGTTTGGTTCCTTAGATGAAAAGCTCAGGCCCAGACTAGAAGCAAAAGTTTATTTATCAGCAGTTTGGACCCAACAGGTAGATGCCACCTCCTCTCTGACCCTCATAAAGTTGCCTGGCTGCTTTGACTAGATTGCCTCATAGAAAGAACACAGTAATGGGGGATGCTGAGATCTAAGTGTCAGGCAACACAAAAGAAGGAATACCCTTTCTGGAAGAGGATCTCCAGAGACTGTATCTTCTGGAAGAAGCTGAAGCTGTGTGGGCACAAGAACATAATAGTAAAAGATAAAGAGATTTAAGGAAGAGGATCAGGTGCTAACAGTAAAAGAGGTTCCAGGAGACAAAGTAGAATAAGCAGTTAGAGAACAATATGAGTGAAAATATTGATAGAATAGCCAGGGCAAAAGATCTTGGACTCAGAAAATGATGACAGAATTCCAAGGAAAATGGCAGCAGGAGATGGGATTTGCCTCCTATTGGATGGAAAAAGAACAAGTTGAGCTAAAATGATATTTATCTAGTCATTTTACCAATCTAAATAATTTTACAAGGGCCCATTTCCAGTGTGTGCCAACGTCAGCTTAAACTGGTTCTAAAGTCATATGAAATTTTTCAATGCAGGCATTTACATCTTGGAAATCACTGCAAATCAAGGCTTGATTTATTGTCTTGCCCTAGATTTGGTGATGGAAAAATATTAATAATGCAGATTAAGCTTTACATTTGTTCTGTGTACATTTCCTCAAGCTGGTTGCTAAGCAATCACCAGAATGCCCTTGCCCAGATCTCTTTATCTTATAGACAAGCACATGGTGAGAGATTTTGTCAAATACATGCTGGAACAGGAAAATGGAGTCTAGAGCAGTCCCCTTGATCTGCTAATCTACTTGTCTTCACAAGAAAAGAAAAACAGTAGCTGGTCCTAATCTGTTCTTGGTCTACCCACTGCCACATTTAAGTAACAAGAAGCTCTTGGTGTTCGCCATCTATATCTTCAATGGCTGGTCATGAGACCCCATTTCTTACTGAAAGTCAGAATTTATCATGGAAATACCAAACTTTAAGAAACCACTTAGAAACACAAGCTACCTAACAAGAAAAACAAAAGAAGCAGCAAACATTCTTTCCATTTATTTCTCCATTTTCAGCTTCCAAAGTTCCAGGGAATGTAGGATGTAAGTTTCCTTGGTACCCGAATGTGTTAGAACAGGAAAAACAAGGTTGGGAGCCTATTCTCTCCTCTCTCCTACTGTTCTATCAGCATATTGCTGCAGGAAAGGAGAGAAGAAAGAAGCATTACCAACTTACCAAGGAGCCTCAGGCTCTAAAAGACTTCATATCTCAGAGCTAGACCTACAAAGCACAGTTTGATGGGCAAAGCCTTGATGTTTTGCAATCACAGATTCTCAGGAGAGGAACCACAGCTTGGAAGGATTATAAAACCCAAAGGTAAAGAGGGAAAAGCTCTTGCTAATAGCAGAATGGCTTTAGCCACAACTTGGAGGCAGCTTTCTGTCTTTGCATTCATTTCCCCCTCTTTTCTGGAAGCCTCTCTCTTTCCATCTGCCCCCATCCCATCTCTTTCTGCCACAAGCATTCCCAATCAACCTCCCACCCGATGGGCAGCCAATGCTCTCATCCAAACAGATCCCTGCTGGTGAGATAGCATCACATAGACTGTACCCCTACATATATGTGGGAGATGTCCACTCCCTAACTAAGCATTCCCCAGTTTAAAAAGTTACAATCTCAGGAAATTCTATTAGGTACTGTACAAATTAAATTAATATAGAATAACTCCAAATATTATATTTTATAAGATTTATTAATAATCACTAGAAGTAATAAAGTAAAACCACATGCCCATGGCTAATCTACCTACTCAAACAGCCCGCTCCACCAGTGTCCCAACCCAGGAAGAAGGAAAGAGAGGTTTCCTGTCTATGTCAACATGTAACGACAGGGCATCAGTGGGCTCCTGGGAAATGTAGTTCAAAGGCACAAGATTTCCAATTACACAATACTCAGGCATAACTTTAAACATATATCACAAACATCTAATAGCATAGTTATAGACAATTGTCCTGGATATACAATAATCAAAACAGTATCTATCTATTGTGTGACCCTGGGCAAGTCACTTTGCCCTGTTGCCTCGCCCTTACCACTTGTCTGCCTTAGAATTGATACTCTCTATTGATTCTAAGACAAAAGTTAAGAGGTTTCTCAAAGGGTACAGTCATTAAAAATCACATAAAAGGAGCCAGGCACTGCTAAGTGCTGGGGATTCAAAGAAAGTAAAAAGCAACCCCTTCCCTCAAAGAGTTCATATTCTAATAGGAGAGACAACACATGGAGGGGCACACTGCACATATGAGTTATATACAGTATAAATGGAAGGTAATCGAAGAGAAGAGGTACTAGAACTGAGAAGAGAGATAGGGAAAATTCTACAGAAAGGAGGACTTGAATACAGTTTTGAAGGGAGCAAGGGGAGCTAGGAGGCAGAAGCCTGAAGGGAGAAAGGGAAAAGAACAGAAGGGAGAAAGGGAAAAGAACGGAAGGGAGAAAGGGAAAAGAACAGAAGGGAGAAAGGGAAAAGAACGGAAGGGAGAAAGGGAAAAGAACGGAAGGGAATAATTGTCTATATAGCACCTATTATACACCAAGCCATAAACCAAGTGCTTTACAAATATTTTACTTTGATCCACACAGCAATGTTATACAATAAATGCTGTTATCATCACCACTTTACAGCTGGGAAAACTGAGGCAAATTGCATTTAAGTGACTTTCCCAGGTCATGCAGCTAGTAAGTTTCTGAAGTCACATTTAAGCCAAGTGCTTTACAAATATACTTTGATCCACTCAACAAGGTTATACAATAAATTCTGTTATCATCACCATTTTACAGCTGGGGAAACTGAGGCAAATTGCAGCCAAGTGACTTTCCCAGGTCATGAAGCTAATAAGTGTCTTGTCACATTTGAACTCAGATCTTCCTGACTCCAGGTACCACCTAGCTACCCATAACACCTTACTGAGAAACGCCAATTCATGAATTTCCTCATGTTGTACTATGCTATGCTGTAGGCTCTTTTCTCTAGTGAGTTATCACCTTTAACAAATAAATCATAGTCCAGTGATGAAATATATCTAGGGATATATTTGAGAGTCAAGTGAACCTCCTTGAATTCAGATCTTTGGTTTGCCTTATATACAACCCTCACAGGTTATTTGTACATAAATATTTAAGCCCATGGCTTCAGGGCTAACCTAAATGTTTCATAAATACTGTCCCCTATGAATTATATATCCTTTCCACAAATTCCTTTCACACACATTTATATTTATTTGTCCTGTCTAATTTCATTCTACCACTGGCCAAGAGCCCTTTATTCCTAAAACTCAAACATTTTATCCTAAAATCCTATTCTCAGATACTATCTTATCATTATGGGTTTTTTTGTCTTATTTTTTATCTTTTTTATTTGGCCAATTTCAAACATTATTTCTTGGTTACAAAAATAATTTTCTATTCCTTCCTCCCCTCCTACTACCCCTCCCATAGCCAATGCGCAGTTCTACTGGGTATTGCATATGTTCTTGATCAGAACACATTTCCATGTTGTTGATATCTTTACTAGGATGTTCACTTAGAGTCTACATCCCCAATCACATCCCCTTCGACCCATGTCATTAAGCAGTTGTTTTTCTTTAGTGTTTTTACTTCCACGGCGTTTCCTCTGGATGTGGATAATAGTTTTTCTCCTAGATTCCTCCTAGATGTTCAGGGTTATTGCACTGCCACTATTGGAGAAGTCCATTACCTTCAATTGTACCACAGTGTCTCAGTCTCTGTGTACAATGTTCTCCTGGTTCTGCTCCTTTTGCTCTGCATCACTTACTGGAGGTTGTTCCAGTCTCCATGGAATTCCTCCACTTTATTATTCCTTTTAGCACAATAGTATTCCATCACCAACATATACCACAATTTGTTCAGCCATTCCCCAATTGAAAGGCATCCCCTCGTTTTCCAATTTTTGGCCACAACAAAGAGCGCAGCTATGAATATTTTTGTGCAAATCGTTTTCCTTATTATCTCTTTGGGGTATAAATCCAGCAGTGCTATGGATGGATCAAAGAGCAGACAGTCTTTTAGTGTCTTTTGGGCATAGTTCCAAATGGCCTTCCAGAATGATTGGATTCATTCACAACTCCACCAGCAATGAATTAATGTCCCGACTTTGCCACATCCCCTCCAGCATTCATTACTTTCCTTCACTGTCATGTTAGCCAATCTGCAAGGTGAGGTGATACCTCAGAGTTGTTTTGGTTTGCATCTCTCTGATTATAAGAGATATAGAGCACTTTTTCATGTGTTTATTAATGGTTTTGATTTCTTTGACTGAAAATTGCCTACTCATGTCCCTTGCCCATTTATCAATTGGAGAATGGTTTGATTTTTTGTACAATTGGTTTAGCTCTTTGTAAATTTGAGTAATTAGACCTTTGTCAGAGGTTTTTGTTTTGAATATTGTTTCCAAATCTGTTGCTTCCCTTCTGATTTTGGTTACATTGGTTTTGTTTGTACAAAACCTTTTTAATTTGATGTAATCAAAATTATTTATTTTACATTTTGTGACTCTTTCTAAGTCTGCTTGGTTTTAAAACATTTCCTTTCCCAAAGATCTGACATGTATACTATTCTGTCTAATTTACTTATAGTTTCCTTCTTTATGTTGAAGTCATTCACCCATTCTGAGTTTATCTTGGTGTAGGGTGTGAGGTATTGGTCTAAGCCTAATTTCCCCCACACTGTCTTCCAATTTTCTCAGCAGTTTTTATCAAATAGTGGATTTTTATCCCAAAAGCTAGGATCTTTGGATTTGTTATAGACCGTTTTGCTGAGATCATTTACCCCAAGTCTATTCCACTGATCCCCCTTACTGTCTCTTAGCCAGTACCAAATTGTTTTGATAACCACTGCTTTATAATAAGAGTTTGAGATCTGGGACTGCAAGGCCTCCGTCCTTTGCATTTTTCCCATTATTTCCCTGGATATCCTTAATTTTTTGTTCTTCCAAATGAACTTTGTTATGTTATTTTCTAATTCAGTAAAAAAGTTTTTTGGAAGTTCAGTGGGTATGACACTAAATAGACAGATAAGTTTGGGTAGGATGGTGATTTTTATTATGTTAACTCGCCCTACCCATGAGCAGTTAATGGTTTACCAATTGCTCAAATGTAGTTTTACTTGTGTGGAAAGTGTTTTGTAATTACATTCATATACTTCCTGTGTTTGTCTCAGCAGAGAGATTCCTAAGTATTTTATATTGTCTATGGTGATTTTAAATGGAATTTCTCTTTCTAATTCTTGCTGCTGAGATGTGTTGGAGATAAATAGAAATGCAAACATGGCGGCAGTCTAGATGGGAGATGCTTCTTCTCCCCAGCACCCAACGAAATAGACTACCTCAAAAGAACATAAAAACCATCTTCAGAAGAACAGAGGGACTCTACAGTAGGGCGCAGCATTGAAGGTATGTGGGGTTTGAGCACTTCCACACTAAAAGAAGGAGAAAAATCTCCCACCCAAATGTGAGCTGATCTACCATCCCCCACCCCACCTAGAAGCCAGAATCAGAGCCAGTGAACATCAGAAACATTATGTTTTTAAAATAGATTCTTATCAATAGTGTTTGTTTTCATATCACCTAAATTGCCTCTATATCCTTTGCCCTGCATTGCCCTACACAGAGAGCCATTCCTTATAACAAAGAATATTTTTTTCAGATATGGGGGGAAGGAATCAGCAAATCCAATCAACTTTGTGGTTTATTCATTTTTCAGTTAGGTCCAACTCTTCATGACTCCAACTGGGGTTCCCTTAACAAACATTGATATGATTTGTTATTTCCTTTTCCAGCTCATTTTACAGAGGAAGAGCCAGAGGCAAACAGGGTTAAGTGACTTGGCCAGGATCACACAGCTAGTAAGTTTCTAAAGCTGGAGCTGAACTCAGGAAGAGGAGTCTTTTTTCCCAGAACTCTGTCCATTTGCCACCTAGCTGCCCAGATATAGTCTTTGGTGTTTGGTACTCTCTGACTTCCTTCTGCAAGGACATGGAATGGAGATAGCTGACACCATCCTCTTAAACAACTCCTCATTTCTCCTCTCATAAATATCTTTCCATTTTGGGGAGTAGCTATGGAAAGACTTTGCCCTCATGATCTTCAATTTCTTATCCAAGCCATCATCATTCCCAGGAATTCTTCTAAGTGCCATTTTTCAGGATTTGTGTCCTTACATGCCACTGAAGTCCTCTGGTTTCATAAATCTTGGGCTGTTCTCCATCATGTCTCACTAATAAGCTCCAAGAAAACAGCAGATTATCTAATTATTCCTGTCAAATCTACATGTTGTTGCATAGATCCTTATCACAGACTCACTAACCACCTTTGCTGCTCTCTATCTTCCTTCTGACCAAATGGATGGTTTCTCAATGATGGAGGCCCATCATTATTACCCAAACTATAACAAGTTCTTCTTCCTGTAGAGAGAGAGCTGCCTACTCATTCAGAGCTTCCCACGCTCTTTGGTCCTTCTTCCCATCCCTCTCTGGGGAATGTACATCCACTCTCTGAATTTCTGACACGCATTGTAATTCTCCACTTCTTTTCCTCCTTAGTTTTCCCTCTGAAGCACTCCTTCCCTTCTTTTCTCTTGGAGTATGTCTTTGTTCTTCCTTTTCTGGAACGTAGAGTCATTTTCTCACAGAGATTTTGCTTTCTCTTCTTTTTAATCACAGGTTTGAATTTTGTGCCTATGAAGGTTTTCCTTGGCCCAGGATGAAAAACAACATAACACATTTTCCCTCAGGTGACTGTGAACATTCACAGATCATATTTCCTGAAATTCTCACTTCTCTGATTCTCTTGTTGTTAGCTCCTATGGATAACTTGTGGATAACTGTCACAGCAACCTACATGTTTGTGAAAACTCTTCGGTCCCCTGGCAGCTCAGTCACTAGAGGCTCCCAAGGAAAGTTGGAACTGGAAGGAGGATTCCCACTTTTTTCAGGGGGTGGATTCCCCACATTTTCTGATGGGGTGGCCCTCTTGCTCAAATGCACTTAAACTATGATGTTAGATCCCATTCAGTTTCCTATTATACAAAGAAATTGGCCTTCTGTCTTACCTATAAGACCATATGCAGAAATACCAGTTTCTTGTCTCTGCCTTTTTTCCCTGCTTCCCACTAATCAGACTTCAGATTGTTCTTGCCTCTTCAAGCTCTTAGTATAAACTGAGGGGCTCTGGGGTATAACGGACAGTTATTAATAGTACTCTGAAAGGGGAGCTACTTAAGTGGCTCATGGAGAGAGCCTGGCCTGGAGAAGTAAATTCCTGGGTTCAAATCTGGTCTCAAACTCTTTCCAACTGTGCAACCCTGAGCAAGTCATTTAACCCCCATTGCCTAGTCCTTACTGCTCTTCTGCCTTGGAGCCAATACTTACTACTGATTCTAAGACAGAAGGTAAGGGTTAAAAAAATTGTCCTCTAAGATTTGCAATAGGTTATCTCATTGGATCCTGACACAAATCCTGTGAGGTAGGTGCTATCCCATTTTACAGATAAGAAAAGTGAAGTGGAGCACAGGTAAGGATTGCAGACCTCATTGATGACTGAATCAGAATTCAAACTCGGGGTTTCCCAACTCCAAGCCCACACTGTCCACTGTACCTCCTAGATACCTTTACAGAACTAGACTTGGAGTAAGGAAGATATGAATTCATATCCTACCTCAATATTTATAAGCTGTGCAATCTTGGGAAAAATCACAATTTCATTGTGCCTCGGTTTTCTAATCTATATAATGAGATGGCCTCTGAGGCCCCTTCCAGTTCTAAAGCTGAGATACTATGAACTTTTTCCTAATCAGATCTCTAGCAAGACTCCACCAATACCTTATATCTGGAAATCTAGAATACAGGTAAATAAAATTAATCAACTCATCAATTGAATCTAAGAGTCCTGACAATGTTCCAGACCCAATGGACCCCAAACTCTGCAAAGAAGGAAGACAAGTACACTGGGGCCAGGGCTTCTTCGGGTCCAAATCCAAAGCACTGTCAAGTCTTATTTTGATACCATTAGCCTATTGCAGGAGGATAAAAGTGGCTAACCTCATTTCCCCTTCCTAACTTTAGAGAGGGTAAGTAGCAAGCTCAAGGACAGGGGAGTTCTTCAGTGGTAACACTAGGGCTAAATGCCAGGTTTTCCATTTCTCAATAAATGACTGCTCTTTCCACAAGACAATTTATAGTGGTTTACATTTTAATCAAGGTTTGAAGGAAAGGTCAAGAAAGTGAACCATGAGAGCCACACTTTTTACCTTCTCAGTGATCTCTTACCACCCTGGGTCCAATTGGATGGATCCAATTTAGGTGCATCTGAAAAGGGCTTTAAAGTCAGTGAGGATGAGATGAGTAGGTTCTGCTCTAGAAGAAACCTGGTAAATAATCTGCCCCATATCACAAGCCCACATCCCTTGGATTCTTGAAGAACTAGAGATGTATAATAAATAAATAAATAAATATATAATAAATAAAATATATAATATATATAGCATAAATAAATATATAACAAATAAGAAAGAAAGAAAGAAAGAAAGAAAGAAAGAAAGAAAGAAAGAAAGAAAGAAAGAAAGAAAGAAAGAAAGAAAGAAAGAAAGAAAGAAAGAAAGAAAGAAAGAAAGAAAGAAAGAAGGAAGGAAGGAAGGAAGGAAGGAAGGAAGGAAGGAAGGAAGGAAGGAAGGAAGGAAGGAAGGAAGGAAGGAAGGAAGGAAGGAAGGAAGGAAGGAAGGAAGGAAGGAAGGAAGGAAGGAAGGAAGAAAGGAAGAAAGGAAGAAAGGAAGAAAGGAAGAAAGGAAGAAAGGAAGAAAGGAAGAAAGGAAGAAAGGAAGAAAGGAAGAAAGGAAGAAAGGAAGAAAGGAAGAAAGGAAGAAAGGAAGAAAGGAAGAAAGAAAGAAAGAAAGAAAGAAAGAAAGAAAGAAAGAAAGAAAGAAAGAAAGAAAGAAAGAAAGAAAGAAAGAAAGAAAGAGCCATTTCCCAAGGCTGGACTCAAGGATTTATATGAACATTCACTGGCACTATTGATCAAAGACTTAGAGAAGTTTGGAATCATAGATTTGGGGCTGCAAAAATGCTTAGAAGTCATCAAGTTGATTGACTTCATTTTACAGAAAGAGAAATTGAGTCTAAAGAGGTTAGCAAGGGAAATACTATTTCATAAGGAGTTTGTGCAGTCTGGCACTATATCCTGAAGCTAGTTAGGCTTGAATCACTATTCAAAGGGGTAATCCTGATGGTTTGAAGTTTTTCTATAGTACTATCAGCGTGATACACCACAAAGTGGACTCTCCTGATTGTTAGGAAATAGTCACTATCATCCCAATTCCATTTAACCACTTATCACTAATTAGCTTTTAAAAAGATATTTGTTGTATAAATTCAGGAAGAGCAAAGCTCATCTACCAATATTTAGGGAGCTTACTCAACCCTATACCACCTCAGTTTCAAGGGGACAGTAAGTTCAATTTAGCTCAGCTCCCATATAGCACTGGTGTTTCCAAGCTCATGTCTTGATGTGACATGACTAACAGATTTATCCTCATCTGATCTTGCTCTGACACAAGGACCCAAAGATCACTCCCAGAAATTTCTCTTTCGTCTTTGGTGCATCGATACCATATTTACTACAAAACTGGAACAGAATTCCATCTCCCTGATTTCTGTGGCTCACTCTCCCAGTCTTTGATAGAAGATATCATCCCCTTAACCAAGACAGAAAAGAAAGAATGGATGGCTAAATACCATGGACAGTTTCTCAGAGGCCAAGTGTTTTTGAAGCGGGAGAAGGGCCCTTTCCTCCTACAGTCTGATCTTTCACTAGCTATCCTACTGAAGGATACACTGAATGGAACCAAGAGAGAATGAAGCAACAAAGAATGTAAAGGAGTCTTTTTTAAATGCCTCAACCATAAAACATTTCAAAGCAAAGCAATACTACCAGAATTACTTACAAAATGTCTTGGCATGCTCCAGAGTCCCTTGAGGGCACTTATCTTACATGACACTGATTCTCCTAGAAGAAGAAGAAGAGAAATACTATCCAAGGTACTCTGTTCAAGGGATAGACCCTTAAAACCCAGAGTAGAGGGATGGATTTGAAACTGAGACCTACATTCAAATTCTAGCCCCATTCCTTTTTAGTCCTGTAACTCCCATTACCCATAGAAGAAAGAGTGATGTGTTGTCTACAGGAAGGGAGAGAAAGAACATGAATCTTGTAACCATGGAAATTTTTTCTTAATTAATCAATTAAATAATTTTTTTAAAAAGAGTGATGGATTTTAAATCAATGTATAGGTTTTAATTCTAGCCCCAACTCGTAGCCATGTAACTACTCTCCTGACTCAGTGTTCTCATCAGTAAAATGAAGAAAATAATGTTGATACTATCTACTATAAAGAGTTGTTATGAATATGCTTTATAAAGAGGGAAGTGCTGTCGAAACCTAAGGAAGCAGATTCAAATCTCTTTCCATTTTTTAAAACTTCCTCTTCTCATACAAATTCCTTTGGATGGTCTTACATTTAAGTCATGTGTGACTCCGTAACCCCATTTGGAGTTTTCCTTGGCAGAGATACTGGAGGGATTTGTCATCTCCTTCAGTTCATTTTATCAATGAAGAAACTGATGTAAATAGCGTTAAGTGACTGGCCCAGGGTCACACTGCTAATAACTGCCTGAGGCCATATTTGAACTCAATAAGTCTCATCTTTCTGACATGAGAAATCCTGACCCTTTAGCCACTGTTCCACCTAACTGCCCCTAATTCCTTACATGTATACATAGAAATATATAAATATTTAATAAATAGTTGGATTGAGTTGAATTTAATTAAATTTTACAAAACTATAAATATGTTTATATCTAAAATGATAGCTACCAAGTACACATCTGCTGGCTTCATGTCAATAAAGGTGTTGCCAAACTAGGTAAGGAAGGTAGATGTGTAAAGGAAATTATGAAGGTTACAGAGAGACTTGTGCCTGAGTTTAAACTGCAACAAGTGAGTTTCTAGAGTTAAGACAAATGTTGGGAGACAGGAGGGAATGGTTTATGGAATAGCAAACACACACACATTTATTTTTTTAAAATACAGATGCTAGGTGAGACAGTATTTGTTATTCAATCATTTTCAGGCAGGTCTGACTTAATGATCTTTGCCACAGATAATGAAGTGATTTGCCATTTCCTTTTCTAGTTCATTTTACAGACAAGGAAACTGAGGCAAACAGGGTTAAGTGACTTGACCAGAGTCACACAGTTAGTAAGTGTCTGAGATCAGATTTGAACCCAAAAGATGAGACTTCTTGATTCCAGGAACAACACTCTATCCATTGTGCCACCTAGTTGCCCTTAAAGATGGCATGAGAAATAATAAAAAGTCAGGGTAGGGTCCCTGAATGTTAGAATTAAAGGCTTCTCTTAAAGTGGTAGACTTAAGCTAGTTATCATTCCATGGCATAAAACCTTCAGCAAAAGAAAGGAAATTTCTCCAGAAGAAATTCTGACAACACAAACAAATGATTCTGATGAGGAAGAACAAGAGAACAGTTTGAGGAAATTGATGTCGATGTCTAGGAAAGCCAACAACTAACCCTGAATCATAACAGATGTTCAAAAAATGGATTCTAAGCCAAGTAACTGAGGATGGATACCAAATAGTGGTAGTTTTCTAACAATAATAGTGGTATTTAAAGTGTTTGACCAAGTTTTAAAATTTTTTTAGCTATTATTCTCTTATGAGAAGTGAAAATTGTGGTCTAGAAAGAGATGCTGCAAGTAATTGTCTTATGACCTGAATCCAAATCCCAGCCTTCAGAAGTCATCTTGTCCAAATCACATTTGCGGCATCCAATTGAGAGCACTCACTCTGGAACCAGAGCATCTGGATTTGCATCCTTTGTGTGATACTTAGTACCTATAGAGGCTAAAAAAGTGGAAAAGTGGAATAATGGAAATTATGGAAATAATATGGAAAATGAAAAAAATTGTATAATCTCTGTGTGCCCCAGGTTCCTCATTTATAAAAGAGAGTTGGGGTTTATCTTCTCCAAAATCCCTTCTAGTCTTAGAAGTTTGATTCTATAGTTCCTCTACAATTGATCCTTGACCATTGACCACCAGCTCGAAACTCAAAAATTTCCAGTGAAGGAGAACCCATTACCTACAAATCTGAGACTCAGCTGGCAATGGTACCCAGCCCAAAGTTCAGGCTATGGATGATGGAAAGATTAACTCATATTTTAAAAGTGGAGTTTGGAAAAGATGAAGAGACAGAGTGGTGTAAAGGCAAGAGACCTATGGTTCAAATTCTACCTCTGATACTTTCTGGCTATATGATTCTGCTCAATCTACTTGGTCCCTCAATGCAGCAGGCTACTTTTTGAGATTATAAATTGCAAGGACGGGTGCTACCTGTATTAGTGAAGGGACTTTTCTCAGTTAGAAGTTCCCCTGTAGCACTGAAATCATAAATCCTATTCTTATTAAGAGGCAGCTAGATAACAAAGTGGAGACTACCATGCCTAGAGTCAAGAAGATCTGCATTCAAATCTAGCCTCAGATACTTACTAGCTATGTGACCCTGGGCAAATCACTTAATCACATTTGCCTCAGTTTCCTCATCTGTAAAATGAGCTAGAGAAGAAAATGGCAAACCATTCTACAATCTTTGCCAAGGAAACCATAAACTGGGTCACAGAGAGTCAGACACAACACAACTGAACAATAACAACAAAATTCCTCATGAAAAATATCCCCACAAACCAATGATAATTAGCCTAGGATAACAAAAATATAAGCATATTTTCTGTTACTCTAGTCACCAAGCTCGAAGCCTAACTTTTGGATGTTTTAAAAGTCTTTATTGAGGGCATACAGATGGCATTACTATGGTGAAGCTGGTTGCCTGTAGTCTATATACATTCTGAGAGCCAGAATACCTAGCTTCTTGTCATGCATGGTTCTACCATTAATTATAATTATAACATAATTATAATACATCATATATAAACATAAATGTATATATACATATAAATATAAATAATTCCTCACCTGAACAAGTTACCTAAGCCTTTGAACCTCAGTTTCCTCTAAAATCCATTAGTTCTCTGTTGAACACTGGAATTCTAATTCAGGATTATAATGCTTATGATATGAGATCAAAATTTAATTTTGACAATAAACAAAAAAAGGGAAAATTCCTAACAAAGATGAAAAAAAGTGTTACAGCAATAAAAAAAACCAGCTTCTAGAAAGCAGGAACCCTGCAGAAGATGCATTATGCTCCTATTCCCTGGGCTTTAGCTATCCTTCCTAAGTTTATTTATGAGTCATAAACCTGTAACTCACCAATGAAGAATGAAACACTTAGTCTGAGGCTCATGTAGTATTTACACTTATAAAATCAAGCTCCGTTTTGTCATCAAAATGGGACAAACCAGAAATCAAAGAGGGAACAATAACCTGAACATTTTCCCAGGCAAAAACATCAAAAAGCAAGAGGCAGAGAATCAGATTCTGTTAAACTTTCCAAAGTTGCTAAAGATCTCCAAAGACTTTACAATAACAAATCAGGAAATTGTACTTTGCTACCTTGTGAGCCTTAGGATGTCTTCAATAAAGAAGAAAAAAGAGAATGGTTTGAGTGACTGATTAGGGATAGAAATAATTCCCCCAGCTTTGGATGCTCACAGGTATAGATCTGTCTGAATTCTAGGCTGCTATAGTACCACAGAAAGAAAACTAGATATAGAATCTGAGGACCTGGATTCAAATCCTAACTCTATTACTAAAAACCTATGTAAAATCAGAAAAATCACTTCATCTCTCCAGACCTCAGCTTCCTCATCAACAAAAGGAGGCTGGAGTTGGTGATACTGGAGATCATTCTTCATCCCCACTGGTCTCCCTGCTCCTATCTCATTAATTATGGAACCAGTTGTTGACACAACAATTGCTACATATATTTCACAACATGTATAAGTATAATAATAATTACATAATATAATTTATGCATTATTTAACAAGGGATCCATAGGTTTTACCAGACTCCCAGTTATCCATCCAGAACCATGCTAATAAAATGATTGAGAACAATCTTTCTAGAAAAAAAAGATGGTGGGGCACAGTGTCTAAAGCCCCAGAGAAATTGAAGGGAAAGAAGTAATTTAACTTAACTTAATGGTAAAGAGTCATTAGTGACCTCCTCAATGTTTGATCAAGAAGACCTACAAGGATATAAACCAGATTATCAGGGGATGCAGAATACACAATAAATCAAGCAAGCAGTAATCATTTATTAAGTGCCTACTATGTACCAGGCACTATGCTAACCCACTCCCTAACCTCAAAAAGTTCCCATCTCACATAGATGTTGAAGACAATAGCTATCTGTGCATGTAAGCTATATACAGTATAAATGACAAATAATCCCAGAGGAAAGGCAAGAACCATGAGACAGGACTACAAAGGGCTTCCTACAGAAAGCAGAATATGAAAAAAAAAAGCTTTGTTTATGTGAGCAAAAGAAAGAAAAGATAATTTCTGCTTGTGACGGAATCAGGAAAGCCTTCTAAGAGGAGGAAACATTTGAACTGTACTTTGAAGGATGACTAGGGTTTCAATGGATTAAGTTGCTGCAGAGAGAAGTCGAAGTACTTTCTGGGTGTTGATAACAATGTGAACAAATGTCTTAAAGGTGGGGAGACAAGCCACCTAGGAAATTTGTCTTGGAACAAAGAAATATAAAAATATACTGAGGAAAACTAGGGAAAATGATAAGATAAGCTCTTTGTGAGAATTTCATAGCAAAAGATGGAACAAAAACCCTGAAACTCCTTTCTAAAAGTATCACCTTTTTTGTGGATATGTCCTATGGAGCAAGAGTGAGTGATAACAGAAGGAGGGCCCACATGTTATGATTGTTTGTACTGATGCCAAGGGAATTAGAGAAAAATTTGCTACCACTCAATGGCGGTGGGGATGGTTCTTGAGTCAGGGTTCCTGATCTAAAATCCTTCTTCTGCCATTTACTACCCTTGTATTCAGGGTTTTACCTTCTCTGAGATTCAGTTTTGTCATCAACAGAATAAAAGGGTTGATACTCTGACCTCCCCAAAAGTCTCTTTTAGATATAAATCTATGATCCTATGATAGATTGACCCCAGGCACATAGTGATTAATAGATGGGTTTGTCTACATGGAAGAGTGTGAATTTTAAAACTACTCCACCCTACTCAGACCATTCTTTAGAAGATTTGATTTAGTTATTTCCTGATTTGTAACAATGGAGATACTTGGTCTAATAGAATCAGGTCTTGGGAACTCTACATTGCTCCACCCTACATTGTTTAACAAGGTCAGGAATGTCTGCACCCATACTCAAGGATTAAGTATCTAAGAAGGTAGCCTTCAACAGACAAGTGCAGAAAGAGCGGACAGACCCCTGGGCTGTCCTAAGTCAAGCTAAGCTATCATTGATACAGATGAGATGCAGGAAAGTGACATAAAACCATCTATATAGGGCATGTCACTTCCTCTCTTTGCCCTCTTCCCCCGGAGAGGTGGCTCTGGCTGGCAACGTGCTAAGTGTTCCGACATCTTGGCGTGGTGGCAGTTATTTGTCTGGGTTTTGGCGATGAGTTTGTCCTTGAGCTGATTCAGGTTCAGGCATCTTGGCTGAGCCTCTTGGAGTTCAGACTGATTCCTTCCTTCTTTATTCTCCAAAACCTTACCTTCCTAGAGCCTCTGGTCTTCCTCCTGGTACAAGCCAGGAGGGAGAAATCCTACACCCTTTCTTTCTTCATTCTTCTTAATTTCTTTCCACTATATTAATCAAATCACCATAAATTTCCAGCTGACTTGGTTTTTTTTTTATATTTGGGATATCCATGGCAACCAAATAATTAATATAGTTTTGGTTGCAATGCTAAAATTATCCTTTATAAGAGGTATTGACATAAAGAAATCTGCTCTGGTGTGATCCTGGGTAATTCACTTACCCCCACTGCCTAGCCCTTGCTGCTTCTGCCTTAGCACATACTGTATTGATTCTAAAATGGAAGGAGAGGATTTAAGAAAAAAGAAATCTGTATGGTTTTCCTAATCCCACTCCCCTGCAATTGTTAGTGTTTTTTCCTACCAAAAACAAAAAGATTTATTTTTTTATCTTCTTTGTGTTTACTTTAATATGCATGTGTTGTTTCCCTAGGAGACCAGAAGGTCTTTGAGGCAGGGACTAGTAATGCCCATCACATAGTAGGCTCTTAACAAATTATTATTGTTTGGTTGCAATTCATTGAAGCATTGAAATACACACCAGGTGTTTCAGATTAAAACTTGATCTCAGTGCATTGATAAAATAGAAAACTCTCTACCTTCTGACCTGAATCCCTTTTTTTATGCAGGAGTAACTTTGGATCTTTGGCCACACTCTGTAATAGACCTATAGACCTAGAAAAACTGTCTGTGCCAGAGCCAGAATCTTCTTACCCATCCAAAAGCTAATATCAGACTAGATAAGCTGAGAACAGTTGACTTCCAGGGATTGTTGGAGTCATGAGAACGCTGGAGCCACATCTCCAGAAAGAGAAAATGAGAGCAACTCAAAAAGTCCTCTTTATGAATTAATGCAATGAAAGGTCTAAACCCACCACCTTCATTTTCAGCCTTCTTCCTTTGAGTAGTTTTCATGATATATGTAGGAAAATGGAACATTCGAAGAGTCTATTGTCTCAAATGATGTTGAAGTCTGCTGTGGTGCATACATGCTGCCTACCTGGAGCCCCTGGCTTATTTCTTAAATAAGCAACTGGGATTTAATGAGGTCACCATCCTTCCCCCATCCCCTACCTTGCTTTAACAACTTTAATCCAAGGAAAAACAAATACAATAAACATACACACATTTTCCATGCAGGGCATTGCATGACATTTAAGGAGAGCACTGCAGTCTAGAAGAGTCATCATCTCTGATCTCATGGAGATTATTTTTCAACTTTTTATCTTTGTATTTATAAATCTACAATGTTATATTAATCATATATTATTTATTTAAACAAGGATCCTTCACCAAGAATGGAAGAACATTTTAAATATTTGATCACAATGTTTCAATGTAATTTGTAGTCTTATGTATTTATATGTAATTGTATGCATTTTAAAACATTGCCTGGAATCAGCCAGATAGTTCAGTGGAGCCATTGGAGTCACAGGCACTGAAACTAAAGTGAAAGTCCTTGACCTCAAAGAGCTTCCATTCTAATAAGACATGCCTACAGTCAGGAATAGCTAAATTCAAAGTGAGTCTCAGACTATTACCAGCTATGTGACCTTGGTCAAGTCACTTAACTTCTTTTGGCCTTAGATTCCTCATCTGAAAAATGGAAATAATAATCATACTTACCTCCCAGGGCTGTTGTGAGGATAAAATGAGATAACAATTATAAAATACTTGGCAAATCTTCAAGAGCTACATAAATGATAGCTGTGATGATGATGGTAATGATGCTGATGATGATGGGTCCATTAATTTCATCTGTCTTCCAAGGATGTCCATGACACAAGGAGGTTAAGAATCCCTGGTCTACTCTATTTGTGTCCACTACAGCCAGCCAATGATGACTCTGTGATGTACAGATGACTGCTTTTGAGATTTTCCCAGCAGAGTGCAACATGGCTAAGCTTCAGGTTCCAGCCTCAAGTCCAAGTGATGAGCCATCATCTAAGTACCTGTCTTGAGAAGTTCAAAAGCACTCATCACCAAGTTCCCTGGAGAGTGATATATTTTTCAACTAAAGGAATTTATATTAAGAGAATATGATCTGCATGAATAGAAATAGTAGGCATGCTGATGAAGTCACAGATCTTCCCAATGAAATGCAAGTTGAGGCATCCTTTACCTTTTACCTTCTTTAATATTTTTCAGCCATGACCAATATTTCCTTATATCTAACCAAACTTAGATTAGAGGAGTAGGAGAAAGAAGAGGAGAGCTATTTAACAGGATATAGGAGATCACTTGCATGTCTCTTTGATTAAGTTTCTTCTTTAGGTAGTCCTCATCTCAGAAAAGCAACCAAATGAAATTTCACACACACACACACACACAGAGAGAGAGAGAGAGAGAGAGAGAGAGAGAGAGAGAGAGAGAGAGAGAGAGAGAGAGAGAGAGTTTTCTTTTCCACAGTCCTTTGAAATTTCTGGTCATCAAAAAAAGTTGTGAATTATAGGATCCTAGTCATAGCAACAGAAGGGACATTAGACATCACCTAAACCAACTCTCTCATTTTTACAGATAAAGATATTGCCTCAATACTAAATTTTTTCAGAGATCTGTACTTCCATACCTCCACTGGTTCAGAGTACAGCCCTTTGGACAGTTTATGGTCTGAGAGAGTCTAGGGTTAAAAAAATTTCACAATTTAATTCAACTCACTGAAGTCCCACTTGTCCTTCAAAGTTTTATTCAAATGTTTCCTTCTTCACAAAGCCTTTCTGGATTCCACTCACTCCCCTTCCCCACTTGCCAATAGATATAGCCTTTTTCTCAGATTATACCACATCATCACTCTTGATGACCCTTTATGAATGTAGCTAGAGTGATCAGCCTACTAGAAATATATATAGTTCCTTTATAGGATCATAGTCAAAATCATTCCTCTCAAAGTTGTTCCCTGGAAGTATAGCCCTAAGGTATGAAACAGAGCATATTGGCAAAGATGACAGAAAATGGAAATGGAAAAGAAGAGAGGAATCGAGGCAAGGATGAGAACACCGATACACTAAGAAGTTCTGAATGGGTATGACTGTTCTGGAAACCAATATGGAATCATTTGAGAAAAAGGAATTACATGTTCCTATTTTTAGAGCCAATAATCTCACTCTTGGGTTCATACTCCGGGGGTGGGGGGGAAGGTCAGTTAAACATTAAGTATTCATAACATCATTTCTGAGTGTTAGCAAAGCTGTGGAAACAAAGTGGATGGTATAAAAAATAAATGGAATATTATCAAACATTATGACAGGATGAACATTAGAATTTCAGAGACATGTAGGAAGATTTGTATTAAATGATGGAGAATGAAGTAAATAGAACCAAGAAAATGATACACATGCCTGTAATTACATAAATTAAAGAACACTAAAAGAAAATCAAAATCTGAGTAGTTGTAATGACAAATCTTGATCTACAAGAAGAGATAAGGAAATACACCTTCCTGCTTTCAACAAAGGTGTCATTTTTAACAGGTACAAAGTATATATTTTGTATTTATATATACATAAACATATATAAACAAAATATAAAAACAAAACCTAATTGCTTTCATTGTTTTAAATAATTTTTATTTGTTACAAAGGAAGGTTTAGTTCTATGTATGAAGATGGGATATAATCAGAAGTAATTATGATGTTAAAAAAGGCATCAATAACATGTTGTTTACAGAATTCAGGGTCACATTGGCAATATACTGAAGCATCCAACCAGGACTATGGTGGTTCTCATCTCAATAATGAGAACATTGATCAATGGAAGCAAATTCTACCTGATCTTGGTGAATAGCTATAAGACACAACACTGGACAATTGACTCCATGCACTGATAGCACCAAAAATGATGTAAATTTAGTTTTCATTAGGAAAGGGATAATGTCCTAGATTAGGAAAGTGTATGTCCCATTATACTCTGCCCTGGTCCAATTCTGGGTGCCACTTTCTAGAAAAGACACTGATAATTTGGAGAATGAGCAGAAAAGAAAAAAACAAGGTAGTGAAGGATCTTATGTTCATTCCTTCTGAGGATTATTTGTAAGGATTAATCAATAAATATTTCTTAATTACTTACTAGGTGCCCAGCCAATGTACTAAATACTAGTGATACCAAAAGAGTCAAAGACAGTATCTGCTCTAAAGGAATCTATGTTGTAATGGAGGAAACATGAAAACATATTCAAAACAAATTAGACAAAGCATGAAGAGGAAATAATTAACTAAAGGACTAGACTTAAGAGGGTTTGGGAAGACTTCCTATAGAAGGTGGGGTTTTAGTTGGAGTTCATGGGAAGATAGTGAGGTCAGAGGGTCAAGCTGGAAAAGATGGTATTCCAGGTATGGAGGGCAGCCAGAAAGAATGCCCAGAACCAAGAGATGGAGTGCCTTGTTTGTGAAAAAATGGAGAAGTCAGTGTCACCTGATTGAAAAGTACAGACCAGGGTATAAGAAAACTGGAAAGTTAGGATTACTGGGATATGAAGGGCTTTGAATGTGAAAGAGAGCATTTTGGGGTTTGCTCCCAAAAGGAATAGAAAGCCACTGGAGTCTATTGACCTGGGGAGAAGAGCGACAATATTAGATCTGTGCTTTAGGAAAGTCACTTTGGTGGTTATTGAAGAAGAGAAGAGTGAAGAAGATTTGATCATTTTCTTTAAGCTTTTGAAGACTTGGATGTAGAAGAGAAATGAGGCTTTTTAAGTTCAATTCCAGAAATCAGGTCTAGAAAAAATGGATAAGAGTTACAAGGAAGCAAATTAAAGCTTGATATGGGGGCGGGGGGGATTCCCTAAATATTAGAACTCATCGAAAGTGGGGCAGGCTTCCTTGGAAGGTAGTCAATGTCTCCTACCGGGAGGAATTCAACAGTCTGGGTGATAGCCTTTCAGGTAGGTTGTAGAGGGTATTCTTGCCCACCATGGATCACTCCCTCCTCTATACCCTCTTGCCTCAGAAACAATATGCTCCTCTAATTCTTTTCCCATCTCATCTAGGTTTCAGTTGGCCCAAATGGCCCCTCCTGTTCTATCCATTCCAACGTTGATATTCCATAAATGTTTTCCAGCTCACCCTTTGGCCCTTGGCTTTTTAATGCCTACATGCGGGAAGAGCCGGTGTAGGCTGTCAAGCTTTTGTACAAGCCAAGTTTCCAGCTGCTAGGCTGCCCAACTACCCCACCCTCATCCTTAAGGACTGACTATTAAGATAAAGTAGGCAATAAAGGGAATGGCAGCCTAGGCTTCAAGTGAGAAAGAAGCTGACTTAAAAGACTTCAGTAACCACCCACAGGTTTATGAATGAGTGTCACTGTGAACCTATCTCAATGTAACCAATACTTGATGAAAAGAAAAACCCCATATCTCCAGCCCTGCTGCAGCTTCATCCATAATCCCAATTTAGAGCATGCCATGCAGAGATCTATTTTAATATATCTGTTGACCTACTTTACTATTCCAGCATTAAAAAAGTTAAACTGCTAACTTACAAAGAATTGGTTTGCCATTTTCCAATAAAACACTTTTTTTTTTTAACAAGGGGCTTTCTGTTCCAGCTTCCTTTTTTATGAGCCAGTTTCCATTGTACACAGGTGCTGATGGATTTGCAGAAAGGGTGAAATGGAAAAAAGTCTTTAATGTATCCTAGCCCAGAGGTGATCTGTAACTTCTGACAGCTTGGAAATCACTTACACCCACAAATTCTTCCCTGTTCTCTCATCTTTGCTTCTTCCCCTTTGTGAGAATAATATTACGTGGATCATAAAAACAAACACAAATGCTACGCACAATGACTCACGTTGCTGGTCAGGAAAAAGTGAGCACATTAATTTCAGCTTTTTGCCACAGGAATTCTTTCCTTCCTGCCCGTCCAAACCATTATTCATCCCCCTTTAGAGTCTGACATTAGGATGTCCTTTAGGTACTGAGTTGTCTTACTTCCATAAAATGTAAAGCAGGTTTTTTCTTTCCTCCCAAACATTCAGTTGGGGTTATCTAAAAGGTTTACAATTCTTACTGAGCTAATAGAGAAAAAATGACCCAAGGAAACAGACTCACAAGTGGTTAATCCAAATGTAGTCCCATGACCTCCTATTCTCTGCTATGAGTTTTTCTGATCGTCACACTACAAAGCTTATAATGGATGGAAAAGAAGAGAGTGATCTTTATTTATTTCATATTCTTTTTATTTAAAAATACATTTTCCCTCAATTATATGTAAAGACAATTTTAACCTTTTTGAGTTATTTATTTTATAGGTAACAATAGCATATGTAATATAACAATGATATAATATAGGATGTCTTATAAATGTGTAATAAATTATAATAAATATGCTTATTCAAGAGAACCAAATTCTCAAATTAGTTCTGTTCAAAAATATGTCTCATTCTCTTTTTTCTTTCCTCTCTCACAGCCCTCCCTGCTCCCCAAGAAGTCAGGTAATATAATACAGGTTGTATACATATTTTCTTATAACACCTATTTCCCTTTTCATGATATTGTGAAACAAGATGCAGATTGTTTACACTAGAGCAAAATTCATTGTGGAAATAAGTAAAGAATGGAATGTTTCAATCTCAATCTGGTCTCTGTTCTTTTTTTGTTGTTGTTAATATTGAGTTAAATTCTCCCCCTCCTTCCCTCCCTCCCATCCTCCCCCCCTTAAATGGCCACAATCTGAAACAGATTTTCCATGGAGAGAAGAGTATAAACCAACATTCAAGGTTGTGATCATACCTTTCATGAAAAGACATTTAATGGGATTCAAAGAGCTCTATTTTCGTCTAGTCCGTGGCATGCCATAAAAAGTGTACGTGGGCAGGCAGGTAGAGAAAGAGTGAATAGCTACGTAAGCAAAAGTTAGCTAAGGTATGTGAGCCTTGAGCTCCCTCCATGTGTCAAAGAAAAAGTAGAGTTGGGGACAATAAGTACAAAAGTCATTGCCTCTAGAAGGTAGACAAGTCAAGGCTTAAATCCTGGCTCAGTTATTTGCTACCTGCGTCAGTATGAACAATTTGCTTTGCTTTTAAAGCCTCAATTTCCTCAACTTCTAAATGAATAAGTTGAATTCAGCAGTGCTCTGAGACCTCTATCCTAAGCCTCTGCCATTGTGAAATATAGATAGATAGATAGATAGATAGATAGATAGATAGATAGATAGATAGATAGATAGATAGATACACACACACACACATTTTTTAATTGAAGGCACCACCACTGGCATGATTAGTGAGGGTGAGATATCAGAAAGAAAGGAATCTATCCAGGTCACTATCTTGGATTATTCCAAAAAAAGAATCTAATTAATGAGATCACAACTACCCTCCATGTTTCCCACTGGGATGACAAAAGTGGTCCTGTGTTCTACCACCAAAAACAAATTAAATGATCTGTATTTATTTTTATACACATATATGTGTGTACACATAACTTTTATCTCTTCTTGAAAAATATAGGCTTATTGAGAGCAGGCAAAACCTGTTATTTTTATCTTTGAATATATTTCTAGTATTTTGCATGAGGCTTGACATGGTACAGACTTAATAAATGTCTGTGCATGATTGATGGGAGTCTTGTAAATCCCATGATTGCCTTTCTAATACCAAATTAAACTAATGGTCATTAGAAAACTTGAAGCAATTAAAAAGAGTTTGAGAGTATCAGGGGAGGGAAAGGGGACCAGGAAGGGGAGTGTGAGGATTTAGGAAGAAGTTTACTTAAGGGACTAATTTTAGTTTTCCAAAGACTATAAGTGACAAGCAAGCACATGGAGGTTCTTACTCAAAAGCTTCTTGAGAGAAACATCCCGCATAAATTGGAAATGAAACTGGGTTTGGATCTACAGGACCATCTTATAAGAGAGTTACCAGGGTGACATGACAGCCAATGTATCAATCAAAAAGTACTTATTAGTCACCAATAGGTATATGCCAGGCATTATTCTAGGTTCTGAACTACATATATTGATATGAAATAATCCCTTCTCAGAAGGAGCTTCCATTCTAGAGGGAAAAGAGAGAACAACAAATACTTACGTAAGAACATGCAGAATACACACACACACACATTATAAGAGAGAAGGAGGGCATTAGCAGTTGGGGAAATAAGAAAAGGCTAATGACACCTTAGATTACATTAATACAGATATTGTGTCCAGAACACAGAGGATGGAAGTACTATGGGTCAAATCCCCCCAGATACACTACATTCTTCTGGGTACCACATTTTAGGAAAGATGTTGGCAAAGTGGAAAGAGACCAAAAGAAAATGACCAAAATGTTGAAGAGCTATGGAAACTATTCTATACGAGGACTGTTTGAAGGCAATGGAAATGTTGAGCATGGAAAAGAAAGGCTCAAGGGTGACACAATAACTATTTGCAAATACCTGAAGGACTGTGACATGGGAGACATTTTATTTGGCCACAGAGACAAGACTTATGAACAAAGGGTAGAAAGTACCAAAATGAAGACAGTCTTGAGGTAAGCAGTAAGGGGAGTTTGAACAATTAAAAAGGCTTAAAAAATAAAAGGGTTATCTTAGGGAGGGGTGAGATCCCTTTCCACAAAGGCCTTCCAGTAAAAATCAGATGACCATCTATTAGCCAAATTGTTGAAGAAGTTATAAAGTTAGTATGACTCCAACTAGATGGTCCAACTCTAATATTCTGTCATTCTGTAAAAATCACTCCTCTTAACTGGCAACCAATCTAGTATTATGGGAGAAAGTCAACTCAGCATTTTTTGATGTTTTGTTTCCCACCTCCCATCCCTGGAGGGTAATGTTCTGAATCACTTAAGGATTTTAAAATCTAGTTATCTATCTCTCCCAAAAGAAAAGTGAAAGGTAGGGGGAGTTGAGAGAGCAGGAGGAAAAAGAAATCTAAAGGTATCTGTTTCTTCTTATTTGGAGTTGAAAGTTATTATAAAATTCTCCTGTGCCCTCCTTGATCATTTCCACTGCACATTAATTTTTCTGATTTTATTTCCTTCGTAAATTATTTATAGGTCAGTGAAGTCCTTTCTTATGATGTGCTCCTGTCTGCTGGCATTCATATTTGATACCAGATCTGATATTCTTTGCCTCCTCTATATTCCCAGGAGAATTTTGTGTACCTTAATAACAGCTGTGCTTTTATCATCAGTGTTCCACTTGTGTCCCTTAGGGCTCTGTTGACCATATTACTCAGTCAGCAGTTGGCTGTACAAAATCTCATGCCCAGCTACAAACCTTTGCAGTCCTAGAGAATAGGGCCAACATTCTGCTCCAGTCTGGAAAGAAAAGAGATGCTTCTAAAAGTAGTTTGCTGGTTTTTGTCTTTCAAAGAGTATAGTTTGGGTCAGAATATGAATAGAGTTGCTTTGGTCCCTCTGGGTTCGCTCTTTGTGCTAGTTATACTTAATTTACTATGTTTAATATAATTATGTGAGCTAGCATTTACTTGACATTTAATGGCTTGCAAACTACTTTACAAATATTATGCCTATTTTACAGATGAGGAATCTGAAGCAAGTAGAGGCTAAATGACTTGCCCAGTGTCTGAAACTGGATTTGAACTCAGTTTTTGTTGTCTCCAAATTTAGCACTCTCTCCATTGAATTAACTAGCATCTTCTTCAAGATACTCTGACAATACTTATTGCATAGATCATGAGTGTGAAATATAGATAAGTGGTGGCAAAGAATTAGGAACATAGGGGATGCTCATCAATTAGGGAATGACTGAGCGAGATGGAGTGGAATACTATACTATAATGCTACAAGAAAATGACAAACAGGATGGTTTCAGAAAAACTTGGTAAGACTTATATGAACTGATACAAAGTAATATAAGCTGAACCAGGAGAACACTTTACACAGTAACAATACTACGAGGAAGATCTGTTGTGAAAGATTTGGCTACTCTGATCAAGACAGTGATCCAAGACAATTCCAAAGGACCCATGGTGAGAAATGCTATCTCCCTCCAGAGAGAGAACCAATGAACTCTGAGTGCAGATTGAAGCAGACTTTTTTACTCTCTTTTTTCTTGGTTTTGATTTGTGTTTTTCTTTTGCGATATGATTAATATAGAAATATGTTTCATTTGGCTTCACATGTATAATAGCAAATTGTCTGCCTTCTCAAGGGATAAAGAGGAGCAGAATTTGGAACTCTAATTTTTTAAATGAATGTAAAAAAATTTTACACATAATTGGGACATATTTAATGACATTTTAAAATATATTAAATAGCATTAGGTAACATTGTCCTTATCAGCATTAATTTTTATATAGTCTTCCTAACTAGAATATAATCTCTGTGAACCCAGATGTTTGTTCCTTGTTTGTATTTCTACAGTATTTAGCACAGGGGCTGGCTCATAATAATTGCTTCATAAGTGTCTGTAGATTAATTGATTTAACCCCCTCAATACCTAACCTAGTGCCATGAACAAGTTCAATGAACACTGCAAATAGATGAAAACATGATTCAATATAACAAAATGGATTAAACCAAATGAGTTGTGGAAGGAACACTGGATTTTTTCATTAAAAGACCAATGTTTGAATGGAGATTCTGCTGCAACCCACTTTTGTGATATTGCCATCTCACTTCTCAATTCCTTCACTACTTAACTTGGAAAATAGAAGTTTGGGGGTAGACAACCAATAAGATCCCTCCTGATTCTAAATCACATATATCTGGTATCTTTTTTTTATTCTAAACGCCTCCACAGTCTATGAAATTACAGGATTGGAACGACAGAATCTCTGAGGGTACTCCTTTAAGATTTTGGTTCTCAGCTGTTCCTTCCTTTGGATACTACCTATCTGCTCCACTTATAACTCAAATATTTCAAAGGAAATAATGTACATCAAGAACTTTGCAAACCTTAAAGAGATCTATAAATACTGGCTATTATTTTAGTTTATATTTTTACTACAGATAATATTACCTCCAAACCAAATATTTGAATTAGCAAACAACTTCTGGTTCTATGAATAGGAAGGATTAAAGAGAGGGAAGAAGAAAAAATTATCTTTCCCAGGTTTTTATGCCTCATTGTCTTTTTTTATAAAGCCTTACTTTCCAACTCGTAATTGATACTAATATCATTTCCAAGATGAAAGAGCAGTAAGGGCTAGACATTTGAGGTTAAGTGACTTGCCCAGAATCACACTGCTAGGAAGTGTCGCAGGTCAGATTTGAACTCAAAACCTCCTGACTCCAAGCCTGGCTATCTATAAACTGAGCCATATGGCTGCCCTTTTATTGTCTTTTTATACATTGTCCCTCTATTCCCACAATAAGTTCCCCTCTTTCTACTGACAGTATGCATTGACTTCAAGGGCTAGCTCAGTCTCTTGGATGTCTTTCTAGCTACTTCCAGGTAGAATGAATTCCTTCTAGCAAAAGACTAGAACCAAAGTACTCCCTACTGATAGGTGAATGATTGATCAAACAATGATACATGTATTTAATGTTATTCACCATAAGAAATGGTAAATACAAAAATTTTCAGAGCAACTTAGGAAGACTTCTGTGAACTCATATTAAGATAAGAATCAAACATACAGAAAAATTACTGACCATTGCTGTCAAACTCTCAGCCAACAAGCCAAACTCCTATAAATCTAAATGCTGCCTGAACCAGATCAATAATGAACTGACTAATGCTTACAAAATAGTTTTAAATGCTACGCAATGTAGATAATGCTAATTTGTGGCTTTCTAAGTCAATACAGAGCCCTGTAGGGATCTCAGTTTTATATCATTACTTTAGACAATGATCATAATAATATAAATGATGCTACGCAATTTCCTATCTATTCTGCAGCTGTCTTTTCACCATGGTGATGTCTCTTCTCCCTTAGTCTCCCTTCCTCTGATCTGTCTGTTCCTGTCCAGAACCCACTTATTATAGATTGGCCCAAGTCATCCACGCTCACTTCTCTCTTGCCTCTCTTAAACTGCCCTACATTCCCACCATTCCCTTCCCCACAAACCTCACTTCTCATGTCCCTTTCACATATTGTCTTCCTGATAAAATGTGAGCACCTTAAGGATATGTCCTGGTTTTTGGTGCCTGTATGTTTATACCTAATGTTTAGCAAAGTTCTAGACACATCTGTTTGTTGTTCAGTCATTTCAGTTGTGATAGATGAGTCATAATCCCAATTGGGGTTTTCTTGGCAGAGATACTGGAGTGCTTTGCCATTTCCTTTTCCAGTTTATTTTACAGATGAAAAATTGAGATTGCAGAATTAAGTGATTTGCTCAGAGTCTGAGTGTCTGAGACCAGATCTGAACTCAGTGTCTGAGACCAGATCTGAACTCAGGAAGATGAGTCTTCTTGACTCCAGGCTTGACACTCTATCCTTTAGCTGCCCTCATCACTCCACTAGACTGAAAATTCCTTATGGGCATCAGGTCTTTTTTTTTTTAAATAAGTATATCTGCAGTGCCTAACTCAATGCTTTAAAACATTAAATACATGCTAATTAATCAATTAATTCAACATGTTAGATGTGATCTTTTAATTATTTTAATTCTTTTCAATGGATTCATTCATTTGAGTTTCTCCAATCCAAAGACATCTCTCCCATTCTCTACCATCCTAAAGATCACTGAAAATTGTTCAGTAATCACTTTTACCAGTTCTTTCATTACTGAAGAATATACTTCACCTAGATCTGATGACATAAAGTCCTAAATGGCAAGCATACATCCTGGTACTAATTCCCTAATAATCTCATAAGGATGTCCCAGAAGTCTTACTCTAAGCCTAAACTCTTAAAGCTTTAACACTTCACTAAAACTTTCGGAACATCATATATATTAATTCAACATTTGCCATTTTGAGTTTTATTTCACATAGAAAACCTGTTAATGCTCTCACCCTTCTCTTTAAATTATTATATACATACTTAAGTATTTATAGGCTATATCCTGTCCCCCACCTACCTCCCACTCCAATCCCTAATAGCATATGAACTCCTTGTTCAATTGGCCAGATAGGTGAAGAAAACAACAAAGACCTCAAATCACAAAATGAGGGATGCTATTAAATGCAAGGAATAAAAAACATGTCATAACACAGTCTTCGAATAATACCCAGATGCATCATGGTAGAGAGGAGAGAGAAACTGGTTGAAATTCAAATGAAACAGGTTTGGATCTATCCTTATTAACTCCAATTTCTTTAGCTTCAAAATGGAGATAAAAATACTGTACACTTATATCCCAGGGTTCTTGCAAGGAAAGTGCTTTGTTAGTTATTATTTTACAAATATCAGCTGGTGCTCTTATCACTACAAGAATCTAGTAACTATTTGTTATCAACAAACAGGCAACCTCAGGTACAATGGAAGAAACTTGGTCATAAACATAGAGATTGTAATGAGTGATGAAAGTGACTAGAAATGATGTAAAGAGATGTTGGAATGCTAAGTGTTATCTGACTGGTGATGCTCAGGAGAAAATCTAGAAAAAGAGAATGTCGTGTAAATAAACTGAACAACTTAATCACAAATATCTCCAAAGGGGCATAGATTTAGAACTGTCCTATTTGATAGTTTTGCCCTAAAAGTAAAAGCCTTGAAAAATCCTGTTGCTAGCAAAACAAAAACTCTCTATGAAGAAGGTACCCAGTGTGGCTGACTCAAGCATCCTGGAAATTCTTGACAAGTAATCACTCCAGTGGAGAAAGGTGGTGCTCCCAGACTATTGTAACTTGATGGAACAATCTCTTAGAACTGGGTAACTTTTTGTTCTGGCATTATATGCATGAAGCAACATCCAGATCTTGTTTTGATTTCCCAAATAGATTTCTTTACTGAAAAGACAATACATTGACCAGCTGACGAATACCCCAGTCCACTGGGCATTAGTAATTCCATCATAAACTGCTACAAGAAGTTTCTAGTTTCTAGCTAATTAATGAGTAAAACAACAATAACAACAATAGTATGTCAATGGTGTTTAAGGTTTACAAAATGCTTTATAATTATTATCTCATTTTATCTTTACAACAATGAGAGAGGCAAGTGCCATTATATATACATATATATTAAAATTTATATATTTAGATTTACAAATAAGAAAACTGAAGCAGACAGAGGTATAATAACTGGCCCAGGGTCACAGAGCTTATTAAATGACTGAAGGTCTTCTTGTCTTTAAGTCCAGCACACAATCCATTACGTTCCTTAGTGAAATTTTCTTACATGACTGGTTGGTGAGATTTAATTCACCATTAAATGAGCTGATAAAAATCAAAGCTAAGGATTCCAGATCCTTGGGTAAAAAGGGAAGGCACAATAACAGCAAGACCCAGTTTGTCCAGCCAGGCTTTTCCAATCCATTCTAACTACAAGTTATACCCTTCCCCTTGTTGAGAACCTTGAAAGCTATGTGGCATGAAGACATAGATCCTGGAAAAACATTTTCCCTGGCAAGATGATTCTCGGTGTCACATAATACATCCCCAAACATAGCCATTGTTTCTTATGATGATTTTTTTTACTTCCCAGAATCCTCACTACTATAATTAGTCTCATGTAATGAACAGCATTCCAACAACTCCACTAGTCCCTTTTGTAAGCCCCTCTGGCATACTTTTTGGACCTCAGACACTTCTGTGACAATTTTACGAGCACCCCAGATTTGTGTTTGAGGGTGCCTATAAATTCTATTCTGTCACCCATTATTTAATTCAGAATGAATGTTGTAAATGTGAATGAGGATAATGGAGAGTTGTAGCCTAACCAGAGAGACATTAATATTCTAATAGTCTGGACATATCCTTTATTACTAGAACTGGTACATAGGACAATTTTCAGTAACAGCAGGAAATTTATTTCAGGTCCATCTCTCACTTTTGATTATCCTGAGACATCAGAATTTCTAATCTTCAGCATAGCCCAATCAATGGTAAATTGCTCAGTTTCCTAATCCATGAAATGAGAAGGTGGGACTATGTGACCTCTACAGTCCCTTCCGGTACTACATCTATGTCCTATGATCCTGTTTTTAAAATTATTATCTGACTCTTTTGACTTTTTTAGAGAGAGGATCTCATTTTAATTTCATCCAATTTGAGTCTATAAAATTGTATTACTTATTGCTAATCAAATTTCTGAACCTCAAAGACCTCTTTTTAGAAAACAAAATTCTTCGTGTGTGTCTACATTTTTTAACTGAATTTGTAATTAAGTTGATGCAGGGAAGTTATCAGTCTACCAATTCACACTGCTGCTTTCTCTGCAACTTACACCCTTAGAAAGTTGACTAGAGATTGAATGATTTGACCAACATCCTAGAGACAATACACCTTAGAGCAGAAACTTTAATCCAACTCCTCCTAACTCTGGGATCCATTCTCCGCCCCATATTTCATAGTGTTTTCATATACTTAAAGGCAACAGTCTAAATATATGCCTACATAAATATATGTTTACTTGTGAATATATTATACATATATGGTGATGTTCAAAGTCAGTCATGTTAATTGTTCATAGCAGTGAAGAAAAAATAGTAAATTAATTAATTTCCTCAGATTACATTTCAAATGAACAATTTGCTGCATCTCCATCTGCCTCAGTTTTCTCATCTGTAAACTGGAGAGAATAATAGCACTCATCTCTAGGTATTCTATTATTATTATTATTATTATTATTATTATTATTATTATTATTATTATTATTATTATTATTATACTCACTAACTAACTAGAACTAGAAACTCCATGTAGTGGTCTACAGGCTACCACAAATGACAGAGAAGGCATCCAGTAAGTAGAACTGATTAAAAGGCTATTTGTCAGGCTTTGATTATATAGACCATCATTTACTTCAATGATTCAAAGTTCTTTAAGATTATAAAAACTAGGAGCAACTAGGTGTCTCAGTGGATAGAGAGCCAGGTCTAGAGAAGGGAGCTTCTGCGTTGAAATCTAGCCTCAGATACTTCCTACCTGTATGACCCTGGACAAGTCATTTACCCCCATTGCCTAGCCCTTACCACTGTTTTGCCTTGGAACAAAATACTTAGTATTGCTTCTAAGATATAAGGTAGTGCTTTAAAAAGGAAAGAATGTAAACCCTCTGAAGTCAGGGATTTTCTTCTTTTTTTGTATTTGTATTCCCAATACCCATCATAAATAGGTGATGAATACTCATTTGGGAGATTCTCTACTAATATAAATGCTTGTTTTCCCACTAAAATCTCCCTGGATCAGCCTCCCATTCTGTTCTCCAAGTCAAATTGTTGGCTCTTCTCCTTTTTTGAAGCAGGAAAAAGCTCCTTCCATCTTTAGGCATGATTCTCCCAAACCAACCAAATTCCTATAATTTCTGCTATTGATTCGGGGCAACTAAGGCTATTGAATCACAGAAAAGTAGGAGTTCTGAGAGACAGCTGGGCTCAGGGGCCCATACTAAGTCTGACACACCAAGATGGCGGGCTCCTAGAAGAAAGAAGCCACCAGGCTTCCTAAGGAGAGAGAAAGTAGCCCATAAGTGACCACTACACATTCAGTCTGGGTGAGACAGACAGACTTATGAAATCCAGAACAAACAAACAAAAAAACTCTGAACAACTAAATCACAGAGACCTAAAAGGGAGCACACATCTAGACCTGATCTCTGATAATTCTATTCTAATAGAAAAGGCTTTGAAAATTCCTGCAACTAATAGAATCTCCAGGATTATTGGGTTGCCCTCACTTCTGCTGTATGACACAACACCCCTTTGTTGGCTTTCATTTCTCGTTAGTGAATACCTAAATCCAAATTGGACCATTTCTTTTCTTTCTAAACAATCACTTAACATAGTAGATTAAGTAGTGGACTAAATCAAGAAGACCTGAGCTTGAATCCTGCTTCAAACACTAACTGTGTGACCTCTGCTGCCTTAGTTTCCACAACTTCAAAATGGAATCATAATAGATTATTAATATAGATGATGATAATAATAGGCTGTTGTGAGGATATAATATATGTAAAGTGTTTGGAAACCTTAAAGACCTTGTTAATGTATTTGAATTCACTGAGAAGAAGCTATTTCTACCACTCTCTGTGTGCCTGACATAGTGCTTAACACATTCTCTAGTATAGACTAAGGGCACAATAAATGCTTGTTGATTGAGGGAATTAGGTATAACCACCCTGGTCCCTTTTTATTGAAAGACATTTTAAATAGGTGAAACTTCTTTAAGAAGGAATTTTTAGTAGTTTAAGTTAATTTCCAATAATTTTAAATAATTTAAACTTAACAAAGCAGACCAAACAAATGGATAGTTCCCCAAAAAAGGTATTAGTTGGAAATTAGTCAAAAACAAGCAATTAGTTGTCCTATTATTATTATTATTATTATATTATTTCCATAATATCCCTCATCCATAAGATGTTGTTCAGGTTTTGGTTGTTAAAAAGAGTGGGATATAATTGAAATACCCATTAAATTCTTGCTATGTCCATTGATTTTTTTCCAACAAAATTGAGTCTTTAATTGGATTAGTTTCAATTTTCAATCAAACTAGCTTTCATCTTTTTTCTTTATTAGAGCTCTTACTTTTTGTCCTAGTAAATACTCTAGGACAGAAGTGCAAGGCAAACAGGGTTAAGTGACATGCCCAGGGTCATATAGGTAGGAAGTACTTGAGGTCAAATTTGAACCCAGGATCTCCTGACTCTAGATCTGGCTCCCTATCCATTGTGTCACCTACTTGCTTCTAAATTCTTTTCAACTAAATTGTCTTTCTCATTTAGAACACATTTACTTTGTGTATCAGTCTGGTCTTAACATTGATTTAGCTTCTTCTTTGAACACTTTTGGAAACAAGGAGCTGACTATAACCCATTTTTTTAAAAGAAAGATCGGTTGTATGGCACAAATAATACTTCTGAGTACTTAGAAAGTATCAAGGTATAGTGGAATGCTCCCGAGATTTGAAAACAATAGACTTAGGTTCAAATTCTATCTGTGTGATCTTGGCCATGTCACATCCCTCTTTTAGTCCTTGGGTTCCTCATCTGTGTAATTATTTGATTGGACTAGATGACCTATACGGTCTCTTCTTCAAACTCCATAAAACAATGAATTTGGCAACTCTCACTTCCAGCAGTTGACCTCAAATATTTCTCCATTTTTAACCTTTGGTCTGAGTTGCAGAGAGGAAAGGGATTTGCTTAGGAATTGCCCAAGGCAATTGTTAATGATATTTTTGTATAATTAATATAAATTTAATTCCACTCCCTGGAAATACTGTATTTATTTTGGGTTGTCAAGTCACATGAGATACAATGAATCCTCTAAGCTTTTTGTGAAGAGTAATTCAGAAGAGCCACTTTTTTCCTTACTGAACATGCCAAAGACTCTGCCTTTATACAAAGCATATCCACAAAAATAAGGGCCCAATTTTCTTTTTTTCCCCATCCGGATTTTGTTTTAGAAACCTCCTGGGTTTCTAAACCAACAGGGACCTTTGAAACCACTAACTTTCTTCGTTTTGCTTGGTGGACTCCATTCCCCTGGAGCCATTTAATCACACTCACTTAATGAATAATGAAGTCAGTTAAAATGTTTTTAATGTTATAATTAGTTCCAAATTCTTATGTCCAAAACACTGAGTAACCAACAGGAGTCTCAGCAAAACCTATTATTTACCGACAAAAAAAAAAGGCCAGAAGAATTAGAGCAAGGAAAATGGAAATGTAACATGGGGAGCATGAGCTATTAAGTGATTGCAAGTTTATTAGGACTTTAAGATAAAGAAATTTATCAAGGCTCTAAGGTAATGAGACTTCTTGAAATACCAACTTTTGACATTTCAGCTTACAAAAATATTGTATGTCAATAATTCCAAACTTCAACTCTTTTCCCCCTTCAGTGATCGGTCTTTGGTTATTTATAAAAAAATGAGAGGTGAGTAGAATACGCATTAACCTCTTATCACTCTGTGCATGATTATTTTTCTATTTTACCAAATTGTTTCTCTTCTGAAGTCAATAGTCTTAAAAGTTTTCTCCTACAGTTCAGCCTGGTTTTCTTCTTTCTTCAATGAAATTACCTGAGTTGAAATGGAAAATTTGGATCTTTATTAAGTGTTGTATATGACAAGCTAGTTCTTAAGAAAGATAAAAGAGGGAGATGTAGTGTAGAGGTTGTATGTTTTGTTAGCAATTTGATCAAATATGAAGGATCATAGATTTTAGAGTTGGAGGGGATCTTAATGATCATTGAATCCAACTTCCTTATTTTATTGATAAACCAAAGAGATTTAAACTTGATCACAGTCACAGAGTTACCAAATATTGGAGGCAAATTCAAATGCAAATCTTCCCAAATCCAAGCCCAGGGCTCTATCCACTACTGTTTTGGGAGTTTCCCATCAACACTCAAATCTCTGAGAGAGAAGGGGAGTTCAAGTAGACATTCAACAGAAATGAAAGCTTGGATGAGAGGGCAACAATTGTTTCTTCTGACTATACTTGGGAATTTGAGGTGATGTGCTGCATTTATTAACCTTCCCGCAGGAAGCTTCAGGTAACTCTTCAACATCTTTGAAAACCCTCAATTCAATTGTTCATGCTGAAGACTTGGGTTTGAAGCATGTGGATGAAAACAAGTATCAAGCATGATAAATTGCTGTGCAGATTTAGTGAAATCATATGAAAGAATACAGAAAAATGGAAGGGGAAAAAGAAGACACCAGTGCTGAGGTGTTCCTCCTCTGGACTTATGATTGAATACTTGAGATAGGATGAGGAAGGAAATACAGTAAGTCAGTCTCTCCAAGGTGAGAGAGAATGGAGTGGGCAGGGCAACAGAGAAAGACCAGTAGAAATTCATTTGACTTGTGAATGTCCCATAGCCACTTGATACAATGGAAAGAACCATGGCTTGGGAATCAGAGGATCAAGATTCAAATTCCACTTCTGATGTCCACTAGATGTGTGACCTTGGGCATCAAATAATCCCCTTGGGCATTAATCTCTTCAGTAAAATGAGGGAAGCTGAGATTCTGGGACCTCTGAGGTCCTTTCCAGCTATAGAACTCTGAACCTATGAAATGTACTTCTTTGTACAAAGTAAAGAAACACAAATTATTCAGTATAGAAAACGAACCAAATGAATAAAATAGAAAAAATATATAAATATATAAACATATATTTTATTATATTGTGTATATATATATAATATATATAATTATAAATAAAAATATATAAAATAAAAAATAAAACCCAAACACAAGTGAAATCCTGCAAGGAGGTGAGTATGATCAAGATTTATTGATTCTGAGACCTGCCTGGATCTGTGCTTATGAACACTGAATATGGTTTCTTAAGGGAACTTCATCAACTCTAGTTGGCAAAATAGGATAACAGAAAGATAAATTGTCAAGGAATCTTAGGGACCATGCAGTCAACTCCAACTAACCAAAAATCTCCTTTACCCCAATGAGTGATAAATGGATGTTCAATGGATGGAAAACTAGAATTGGAGTCAGGACTTCCAATCCTCCAGTGAAAAGAAACTTATAGTCCATTCTGTTTTAGGACAATTCTTATTGTTTTTCTTTATATCAACCCATAATTTGCCTCTCTGCAAATTCAGTCTCCTAGTCCTGTCCTCTAGAGTCAAGTAAAACAAGTCAGATCTTTCTTCTATATGGCCTCCCTTCAAATACCTAAAGACAACTGTGGCATCCCCACTACTTCTCCAAGTTAAATATACTCAGTTCCTTTAATTATTCTGTATGTGTCCTAGATTCTAGTCTCTTCAAGGTCTCTTTGGATACACTCCAGTTTCTCAATGATCTTTCTAAATCATAGCACCCAGTTGCAGATGTATTGTTCAAGACTTTATCTGGTTGGGCCAGAATACAGTCCTGGCTTCAACCTTCCTCCATCTGGATGCTGGGAAGCCCCCTCTAATGCGTTAACATGAAGGTAGAGCTGATTATGAGAGCACAGAGCCTATATCAGTAGAACACAAGCCCTAACAGTTTCTACAAGCATGACCCTGCTCATAAACTATGAGCCTATGTCTCTTCTTTCCATTCTGCATTTATGCCTCTCAACTACCAGGCTTAAAAGTTTTATAAAAAATTTTCTTAAATTGAAACTTTTGGTAAACTTTTTTTTTTAATTCTGAATTTAAACCCCTAATAAAATGAATAGATGTGAATGTAACCTTTAGAGAAGCCTGCTGACCTTGAAGTCAGGAAGTCCTGGGATTAAATCAGGACTCTGATACATGCTGGTTGTGTATCCCTATGTGAGTCACCATATCACAGTGCCTAAGCCAACTCTCTTAAGATTATACATTGTAGCAAAGGTGCCAGTCAACACTGGCAGTGGTAGCTTCCTCTCCTGGAAGTCCCTTGTACCAAGGAAATCCTATGTTGAGAAATTATCCCTTGAATAACCTTCATCCTCACCCAGCTCGTCTCTTGTCCTTGGGTACAGGGATAAAAGAGCCAAATCTAAGGTGATGTCAAAGAGAATTTTTTTTTAAATTATTGAATTATCTCTCAATTTATTTTTCTTTGTCTTACTCTTTGAATGTGAGTACCAGTAATGTAGAGTACACACTCTCACAAGAGTGCCATGAAGTTCAAATGAACTAAAGTAGCTAAAATAATTTATAACCATTAAAGAATTATTAATTTTATGATTTATTAATGGATAAAGTCAAGAATTTATTCAAGACACTTAATACACATTTTTTCAGAATTCAACAGAAATACCCAATTATAGAAAATACATAAGTCTGCATTAGTGGTTTCTCTCCTTTTCTTGGCCAAGATCCTTGGTTTCCACAACTCACCTTAGAGACTCACAATTAGAGGATCATAGATAGTTTCATAGAAATAGATAGAACTTCAGAAGTTAGCTAGTCTTGTTCATTCATTTTACAAATAAGAAAACTAACAAGGTAAAGTGATTTTCCTACAATCACAAAAGTAGCAAACATCACAAAAGTAGCAAACATCAGAGGCAGGTCATATGGGTTCAAGTGTCAGTGCTAACGACTGGACAAGTCAACTAATTTCTCTAAAACTTCCTCATCTGTAAAATGGGATGGAGAGAGGAAAATGGAAGTGGCAAAGAGATGGAGAGTAGACAGAGAGGGAGAAAGAGGGGGGAGTAAAAATAAGATGAAGGGAAATACACAGTTAACATAATTGTGAAAATAATTATAAAAAGTATATCTGATAAAGGCCTCATTTCTCATATATGTAGAGAACTGAGTCAAACTTTCTAGAATACAAGTCAATCTCCATTTGATAAATGGTCAAAGCATATGAACAAAAAGTTTTCAAGTGAAGTAATCAAAGCTAACTATAGTCATATAAAAAAGTTCTAAATCACTATTGCTTAGAGAAATGCAAATTAAAAACAATTCCAAGGTACTCACTCCTACCATATAAGTTAATATGACAGAAAAGGAACATGGTAAGTGTTAGCACAAATAATGTTGGGACACTAATGAACTCTTGGTGGAGTTGTGAAGTGATTCAATCATTCTACAGAGGAATTTGAATTTAAGCCCAATGGGCTACAAAAATTGTATAATCTTTGACCCAGCAATGCCACTACTAAGTCATTATCCCAAAAAGATAAAAAAATTGAACTATTTTTACAAAAATATTTATAGCAGCTCTTTTTGTGGTGGCCAAGAATTTGAAATTGGGGGGATGCCCATCAGTTGGGAAATGGCTGAATAAGTTGTGATATACAATTTTGATGGTATACTATTACTCTATAAGAAATAACAAACAAGGTGCTTCCAGAAAAATGTGAAAAGACTTACATGAACTGATGCAAATTAAATTTAAAAAACCAGAAGAACATTGTCCATGGTAACGGTAAAATTGTACTGTGATCAACTGTGAATGACTTAGTTATCCTTGGCTATACAATGACCAAAGACTATTCTGAAAGACATGATTAAAAAAATGCTTTCCATATCCAAATAAAGAAGTGATAGAGTCTGAATTGAGGCATTTTTTAAACTTTATTTTTTTTGGATTTTTTTTCTTTTACAACATGACTAATATGGAAATATGTCTTGCATAACCACATATGTATCTATATCAAATTGCTTGCCTCCTAAAGATGTGGGAAGGGAAGAGAAGGAAGAAGAAAATCTAAAATTCATTTTTAAATGAGAACTAAAATTGTTTTTACATGTAATTGGAAAAGACATTTTTTGAAAAGTCAGGTAATTTTCAACTCAGTACTAAATCTATATGTTGAAGAACTATGAAACAACCTTTTTGAACCTTTATTAATTCCTTCCTTCTTCCTAGTATGAGTTAAGGGTTAAAAGAAAGACTTATTTGCCCTAAGTTGTCTATCTCAATGGCTTTCTAGGGTTCCCACTCTCTTCTCCTACATACAGATGTAAAATTTTTATCATTAGAGCTACCAATGACAATCAAAACAAAATGCAGGAGGACAGAAAAAGAGAGCTGCTATTCTTTAAAATTAGACTAGAACCTAATTTAAAAGTATATGTGGTCTGGGAGTAGGTCCATTACCCCCTTCAAAACACATATGACTCATTCCATTAACACAAAAGTACATTTTGACCCTTAGGTGTTGGATTAAGACAAGTAAATTTATTGGAGGGAGGAAAAAAGGAACGTAAGAATAGAGGTGGCAGGGATGTGACCCAGCATATCCAGGGATAGCAGAGAAAATAGTCTTCAGCAATAAGGACACTGAGACAAGGCAAGGAAAAAATATTTTCTTACTTCTTTTTGTCTTATTACTCACCCTGTCAACTATCTCAGCTTCATTTTGGTCATTCTACTTCAAAAGTTCAAAGAAATAAGATAAGAGTCTCCACTGTGCACCTTAAATAGGACCTTATATTTTGCTTTTGGTAATTAAGCAGCAGCTTAATATAGTAACAGAAATGAAGTGATGTAGAAGTAAATGTGGTTTAGCCAACATATTCTTGGATCTGAAGTCAGAGGACTGAGTTCAAATCTTGGGTCTGCCATGGAACCTTGGGTAAATTACATAAATCCTCTGAGTTGTAACTTCTCCCATAATGTGAGTGAGTGAATTAGAAGGCTTCTGGAGTCTTTGTGAGTTCAAAATCCTAACGATCCTACTCTGGGTTCTGCTTCTATGGAGCTCTATATGCATGTCTTTTCTCTATCCTGGACCTCAGTTTCCTCCTCTGGAAAATAAGTTACTCAGACTAGATAATGTCCAAGGTCCCTTCCAGGGCTAACACTATTTATTATTTCTAATTGAAGGATTACCTTTAAGGATATAATATGCTAAAATCTTTCTTGAAGATATCTGATAGCCAAGCTCATGGCCAGGACTTCCTTTGATGGGGCGTTCTATACCTGCAAATGTCCTTGGTGCTGAAAATCACTTCCAGAGGAGCTTTCCCTTTCTATGATTCCTCCCAGCAGAATGTAGTGATGAGGATTCCGGCCCCACCAGAAGCTTTGACCAGACATGGCCCTCCTTTCTTCTCTCAGTAAGCTTTCCCTAGGTCCCCCAGTTACAATCTTCTTGGAGACAGAAGAGGTGGTATGCCACAAAGCTCCCTGAATAGGCAGCCTTGGAAGCCCCATTCCCAAAAAGGCAACAGCACATTTGTCTGTTTGTCCCATGCTTTGCCACCATCTTCCTTTCCCCAAGCACTGGTTTTCTGGGAGGCAAACAAGTTGGCCAATGAACCAGACCTACAGAAAGTATATAATTATGTGCGTGTGTGACATATAGAGATAGAGTTAGAGATAGAGATATATAAATATATAGATATGCATGTCAGCATGCTTTACAATTTGTGACTTTATTTCTCTTATTTGATCCTCACAACAATCCTGTGTAGCAGGTTATATTATTCCCATTACCCAGATAAGCAAACCAGCTCTAAAGACTCCCAGTTATAAATAATAATGCCTAGGATTGAGACAATGTTCTTAAGATTGGCAAAAACATTTAACACATGCCATCTCCTCTACTTCTTCTAGCAACACTGATAGGTAGATTTTGTTATCATCTTCACTTCCCAGCTAAGGAAACAGAATCAGAAAAGTTTAGCAACTTGCCCAGAGTAACCTAATTCATAAATGTCTGAGGCAGAATTTGAACTCAAGTTTTTCTAATTGCAGACCTCTATCCATATTCCATATATCTTCTAGTTAGAAGGGCAAAGGAAATATACCAGAAAACAAAGCAGTATCAAAGTCAAAGAGAAGTACTACTTTTACTTGAGGCCCTAATAGTAGTTTGAATTTTTTTAATCTTTTAAGGAATAATCCTATTAAAGCATCTCATACTTCCACTTTCCCTTTGGACTAGTCGCTCTTACCATTCCTGAGGAGATCAGGGGTGGGGGCCATATTTCCTCTTAGAAAATATCCCATCACCATCCAGTTATTTAAAGTTCCACCACTCAGATCTGTGGGTCTTTTTCTTTTTTTTAGAATTACAGCAAATATCTGAATATAAGAGTTGGAAGGGATCTCTGAGTCCATCTCATCTAATTTCTTCATTTTACAAGAAAAGGAAAGTGAGATCCAAAGACTTTACTGATTCCATGTAGCCAGTAGGAAGCAGAATGGCATTCAAAACCATTGCTTGTGAATCTAACTTTAATGGTCCTTATAAATAAATCTTAAAGGTGGTGAGGTAAGTAATTCAAAGGATAAAATCAGGGGATAAAAAATACTATTCAATACCAGATACCTATTTGGAGTTCCCAACTTAGTGGTCTTGGGGAAAGCTTTGGAAATCCCTTGGGTATCTTGGTACTCAATGCAAAGAAGACTGAACAGAGGTGAAAATTGGAATGTTTTCTTCTGTAAGAAAAACAGATTAAGGAGAATGGGGAGCAGCAATGATTCAGAAGCCATTCCAAGCCCAAGGGCAAGCTTGTTTTGGAAATGAAGTAATTTAACCTTTATCCTCATGCAGAAATGAGTGGGATGGGGTGGAGAGAAGGTACCTATGAGGCAGGCACCAAAGGGTGAAAGGGTGAGAGGGGTCCAAGGGTGAAAGAATAACTCAAAGTAAAGTGGGGTGTAGCATCTACAGGAAAATAAAGTATACCCCACTTCACTTTTGGCATTCTGGGACAAAGTTCTATTCACCCTGTGCTACTTTTGGCTCTGAGCCTCCTCAGAGCCAAGTAACACACTGTGCACATAGATTCAGGAAAACCAAACCAGTGATGGAGAATCACTGGGGCCATTTCTGAGTGTGATATTATGAATCACTCTAAAGGCTTGAATCAAATGTAATACTTCCTTAATTCTGTCTCTGCTTCCTGTTTAGCTTCAAAGAAAGTTTTCAGTCTATAACTGCATCTTAACATAGCATCTTAATATATTTAGATGAATCCTGATTTTTTTCTTTAAGTAGGAGGTAATTACCCTAAAACTCCGATGTAGAGCAGTTATCAATGGATGGTAATTAGTGTATAATACCCTTCTCTGTAATGTGAAGCCCTCTAAACTCCATTCCCTCCACCAAGAATATAGCCTCAGTATAGGATATGATATAATTATGTATTGACAGTTAGTGGGTTTTTTTTTCCTTTTTAACAACTGCCAAGAAATAAATCCAGCTATTCTCCTCTCCAAATGTCATGAGGGGTAAAATCCATATTCCTATATCTAAAAAATGATCTGTCTTCTCTATTCCCACAGAAGATACATGTAAGGCTCTCCTAATATTAAGATTGCTTGTGGCTCAAATTAAAAAAAATCTCTGAGCTTCTCTTTCTCTCAGTGACCACCTACCTCATCTCCTATTTACAAAGCCATCAGATTTCTGGAGAAATTCAAACCTTAATATCATTTAAAAAAAGATAAAAGACTACAACCAGAAGGATTTCTCTCATGAGTTATTTTGAGCCCAGGTGATGTAAAGAGTTGTTGGACCTGCAGTAGGTAGGGCAAGATATGACATTTTCTAGCAATGAGTTCATAAGCAAGTTCCTTAATATCTCTCATACTCAATGATCTCATCTGTAAAATGAGGATAATAACAGTTATTGTGCTATATGTTAGTTATTATTATTATTATTATTATTATTATACCTGCAGCTATTATCTCACAGCATTATTGATATTCAGATGAGGTAAAGTTTATAAAATGTTTTATGTCCACTGGAAGGCAATGCACCCTACTGAATTGGTCTCAGTCAGGAAAATATGGCTTAAATTGCACCTTTGCTAGATTGTGTGACCGGGGAAAATTCACTTAACCTCTGAAATTCCTAGTCAACCCTCTAAGACTAAAAGAGACACAATAGTTGCCCACCTATAATTGGGAACAAGACATTTTCTCAATGACAGCATCCTATACCAATGACAGGTGCAATTTTTGTCAGATATAATAATATATTCTTAGACAATTCAATGAATCTGTCCATTACTCCACAGTAAAATAGTTTATATTTTGGTTTCTAGAAAATATGCCCCCACCCTCATGCTACCAAATGAAAATATTTTCAGGTAACCCAAGATAAAGCAAACTTTTGACCCTCATATAATATAGGAGATAACAGTTTACCTTTACCACATGGTCATAAAGCAACAGCAAAACTATGGATTTAGGCTAACCTGGTTAAATGATTATGGAAAAAATATATGAAGCCTTTTTCTAGGTAGTTGTTTCACCTCACAATCTACAAAAAATTCAGGATGGCTGAGTTTTGTAGTCCTGGCCTAATTCACCAATGGAATTTATTTACTACCTGACACTTACCACTTCAATCATCACATGCTATGGATAGAACATTCTCATATTTAAGATTTTTCCACCATAAACAATATAGTCAGCCTTTACTTTTTATATGTCATAGATCAGTGATATAAGTGAATCTTCACAGGGTCTATTCCAAATTTTCTCTTCTTTCTTCAAGCCTCCCATGATATTCTCCACCTACAAACTCTTTAATATGATTCACATTTTGCTGAAAAAAGAATGGAAACTATTTGCCAAGAACTGATCTTCTTTCCTACTTCTTACAGCATATCACTCAGCTGCCTTCCTTCTATCTCCTCTTTTCTCCCAGTCTCTGAAAAATGGCCCTTTTCTTTGACAAGGCAAACTGTTCTTTATGCATCTTTTATTCCCTACCATTTCATTTTCTCAAGCAGATTGTCTTTTCTATCAACCTAAATCTCTCTCTCACCTACAATCTTTCCCTCTATATTGGTTCCTTCCCTGTTGCCTATGAGTATGGACAGGTTCCTTCCATACTTGAAAATCCTTACCTGATCGTACCATTCATGGATCTATCAATGCATACGTTTCCTCCCATCTTTTGGAGCTAAACTCCTTAAGAAAGCCATATACACTATGACCATTATCACTTCTCCACTTACTCTCTTCCAAACTCTCTCACTTCTAACCTCATCATTTAATTGAAACTGCTCTCTCCAAAGCCACCAACAATCTTCTAATTTCAAAATCTAATGACCTTTTATCAACTATTCTTCTTGCATTCCTTCTAACCTTCAACTCTAGCGAACACTTTTCTCCTCTCCTGAATATTTTCTTTTCTCTAGATTTTTATGACATTATCATTTCTGATTTATATATTACCATATTTTGAGTGTACTTGGCATTCTTCTCTTCTCTCTCAATAATATATTTTAAACCCTTTCCTTTCACTTTAGAATCAACACTAAGAATTGGTGTCAAGGCAGATCAGTAAGGGCTAAGCAACTGGGATTAAGTGACTTGCTTCAGGCCACACATCTAGGAAGTGTCTGAGGCCAGTTTTGAATCCAGGACCTTTCATCTCTAGGTTTGACTCTTTATCCATTTGAGCCACCCACCTGCCCTCCCCTAATAATATTTTTTCTTGGTGATCTTATTAAATCCAATGAGTTGAGTTATCTTTATATCCATGATTCCAAAATCACACACACACACATATGTTATAATATATATAATTATATAATATGTATAGCATAATATATATATATATTAATTCTAACTTCTCTCCTGACTTTTAGTCTCAAACTAACAACTGCCTTTTGTATAGCTCTAACAAGATTAACTATAAGCATCTCAAAATAGACACATTTAGCACAGAACTCAAACCCTTCCCTCTTCTATATTTCCTTTTTTACTATCAAGGAAACGCCATCTTCCCAGGCACCCAGACTTGAAACTTCAATGTTGATCCTTTACTCCTCTCTTGCACTCATGGCACATGCCTGATATCTTGCCAAATCATAAGTCATATCATTTCTGCCTTCACAATATCTCTCAAGTATATCTCCTTTTCTCCATACAAACAGACTACCCTGATATATGTATTCATCATCTCACACTTAGACTATTCCAATAGCATTCTGGTTGGTCTTGCTGCCTCAAGTATCTCTCCAATGACCATTTATCAAATGAGATAATATTTGTAAACACAACACAGTGTCTGGCACATAACAGATTCTTAATAAATATTCTCTTCCCTTTCCCTATTTTAATCCATCCTCCATTCTACAGCTGTCAAAGTAATTTTCCTCAAGCCCAGAGATTCTCATCCAAGAGAATGGGTTCTATGCCCCAACCTTACACATAAATACATACACTGCTTGTGCCTTTCCCTAGATCATTTTTTCCATCTGCTCTGCATTTATGTTCTATTTGCATAGTCTCCTTCATTATAATCTGAGTTTCTTTAAGGTATGGATTGTCTTTTGCTTTTCAGTACTTCATATGGTATCTGGAATCTAGTAAACACTTGGAAAATACTTATTGATTAACTTATCCACTAAATTATGACTGTTATGTAGCTTCATATTCAGGGAAGTATTGACTACTCTTTTTCTAAGTCTAGCCTATACCTCCAAAGCTATATCAGCTTTTTTGTGAGTCAGACTCACAGCTACAACTAGCCAGCAAAATCCTATTGGAAAAATCTGTTTTTTTAATAACCCTCCATCCTCTTAACTACCAGTTTTTCCTATGCCCAAATGATATTTTGGCTTTGATAACTAACTTCTCTTCCATTATCACCATGACCATGAATGTTAATGATAGGGCCATGCTGGTTATACTGACACTTGATTTGACATACCTGGATGGGGAAAAGTAGAGGCAGAACTTCCTTAGGTACCAAATTAGAGCCTTCTATATATAGCACTGCAACTAAATCAGTGTGATTGTTCTTATTTTGATAAGAAAATTTGTTTTTAAACAAAGGGAACAAAATACTGCATTACTGTTCCCCAATGTTATAGAAATTTTTCTTCTCAGTTTTGGTAAAAAAAAAAAGATTAGTGGTTTGAGGAAAACAACAAACATATATTTGTGCTCTGAAACTTAATCTAGCAAAAACTGAAAGGTTGTTTGGGGTTTTTAGGAAGCATCATCCTATTTAATAGTTTCTAGCTCCATGCTCAGCATATCACTCAATCACCACTGAATTAATGAATAGGAAAATATCTCTCCAGTGTCTGTGGCCCACTAAATAAGCAAATCAAATTGACTTATAGAATCAAGCCAGTATATTTTGCTGAAATCTTTATTGATATAATTTTCTGAAAAACAATTAAAGAACGTTTTACCTAAAAAACCTCCTCTCAACAATTACACATTGATAGATACCCATTCACAAAGTTATCTGGAAATCTCTAGTCAAGTTGTGCAGACTGAGATTTCATTGCTTCTGAACAGATGAAACAACAATTATGATTGTTAAAATAATTCTCAATAGAACAAATTATTCTCATATGCTCCTTCTGTTCAGGGAAGTCTTCCATGCTTGGGGTAACCACTTCCCCAAGTCACCAATGAGTTTGAAGCCTGTTGGTTATCCTTTACTTTGTTCCACACATCTGCTGAAGTGGTTTTACTTCAACTCAGATCTTCCTACTTCAAGGTTAGCTTTCTGACTAACCACTACCACTGGATATCCTGGGATATTTTTTTTTAATTTTTGATGGATTTACAAGTATTTCTAATCTAACCTTTCCTACTACCTCCCACCACAAATGAATCAAAAACAAAATTTTCATCATAAAGATAGAGTCTAGCAAAACAATTACTATAGCCATGCTCACAAAATGCATGATTCTCTCTAAATTTTAATTTCATTGCTTCCCTTTTGGAGGGGAGTACTGCGCTTCCTCTTCAGGTTTCTAGATTTGTGGTCTATCACTGCATCAAAAAGAGTTCTGAAGTCTTTCAAAGTGGTCTTTCTCCATAATGCTGTCATCCTTGAATACACTGGCCTAGTTTTCTCTCCCTTCATTCTATATCAGTTCATAGAGGTTTTTTTCTGCTTTCCTCTGAAATTGTGCATCTTGTCATTACATTTGTCACAATAAATAAATCACAGTATATTCAGGTATTTCCTGATAGAACAAGGGCCTTTTAGTTTCAAATTTGGGGCTACCAGAGAAAAAATTATTATAAAGTTTTTCATACACACACATGTATATATATATGTATATATATATATACACTACTAGTTCTCAAAGGAACTATATATATATATAAAAGGATATATATATATATATATATATATATATATATATATATATATATATATATATATATATATCCTTTTCTCTCTTCTTTGGTTCCTTTGAGAACTAGTAGTGTCACAGTTGAGTTAGAGGATATGCAAAGTTTAGGAATTTTGGGAACATAGTCCCAAACTCCTTTTCAGAGTAGCTGAACCAATTCACATTTCTTCCAGTGGTACACTACCATATCTATTTTCCCCAAATCCCCCAAAATCTGTCTTTTTCCTTGTCATGAAGTAGGACCTTAATTAAATTTGCCTCTTTCTAAACACTAGTATCCTGGGATATTCTAGAAAATTCTGGTATTTGTGTGTAATATCTTGACTATTTTTTTCAATAATTCAACAGATTCAGTATCTTATTGATGCAGCCATTCCCTCTAAGAGCACATTCCATTTGTATGTGGTTCCTAATACTGTGTCATTTCTTTATGTTTTCTTCTAGAGTTCCTCCACAAAGCATTTATCTATTATTCTGTCTTTCCATATGTGTGCATATCTATATCTTCCTAAATACCATCTCTAAGTCTACATCTATACAGATAAAGATAGATAAATAGATAGATAGATAGACAGACAGACAGACAGACAAAGAGATGGATAAAGTGGGTAAGTGGGTACCAGGAGAACATTCTGACTGACAATCTATAATTTTTCCCTTTTATCACATCACTGACCCACCTTTTTTTCTAATTCCTCATTTCCTCAGTGATATACCTTCCTTTATTTCATGAATGAAGACTCTTCCTGGAAATATTCTAAACCTTTTTTATCCCGATCATGAATATTGTTACATTATTCTTCACATGTGTAAAAATGGATTTGAACTCTGGACTTCAATCCCCAGAAGCCCTTGCTCCACTGCCCCAGAATGCTTTGTAACCTCACCTGGGCCAAGAACGAGATGGGGTATTTAACCTGATTGCAAAGGCTTTTGGCTCTCTTTACTTCCTGTCTCCGCTGGCAAACAGATGCATCTCATGATGTGAGTGAAATTTTGGGTGGGCCTCATGGCCCACCTGCCACGTGCCTTTTCTTACTTGTATATTCTTAAATTCCCAACCTTTAATAAACCTCTAAAATATGATACTCCTTGCAGAGAGAAACTAATTTCTACCTGCCTCAGTTTCCCTAAATTTTAATCTTTACACATGGTAGAGACTAAGATCAGAATAAAATAGGATGTTTGCAATGAAATTTAGATTGGGTTGACTACTAATTTTAATATGCTAACAAATTACAAAGTTCTAAGAAAAAGTTAAAAATAATTATTCATCCTTAAGAACTATGAAAAATGTATCACATGCCAAACTATTGTATACTCCCTGGGAAAACTAAAAAGAAACCAACTCAGTTGGTCATCTGGGTAAGGGAGGAACCAATAAATAATGGCTACTCCTAAGATTAGAGGAATAAGGAAACTGATCCCACATTCATTCACCTAATTGCCTTGCCAGGAATTACTGAGAACACCAATGAAACAGAAGATGAACTCAGATAGCCATCCCCAGGCATGTTTGAGTCAAATGCAATTCTGAAAAATTATGTTTTAAGATTTTTTTATCTTCATTTCAGAGGAGTAAGATCTAAAATATTATAACTTTGTTTCCCTAATATTTATAATTTATCTTTTAAGAAAAAGTTAACTAGTTATACAGAAAAAAAAGTTAAAGCTCATTATAGTCCTTTTTAGGTGGAAAGGTTCCTTTCCATTCAACAAGTATTCTGTTGGATACAGTAATTGGTACAGAAGAAAAATGGAACATCCTGATATTGATGAGCTAATTCTCAAATTGATTATAAAAGATAGCACCTTCTGATTATAAGTTTTATAATACTGGTTAGATTTTTTAATTTAAAACTAGTATCTAAAATATATTAACATCATCAAGAACATTATAATATTTATATAGATTAGGATTTTGTGTATTTCTCAATGCTAGTATTTAACCCCCTCTGTGCTTACTCTCCCAATCCCCACCAGCATTGCCAGACTGGGTCCAGAGAGAAAGGGTTCCCTCTGGATGCTAGGAGTATCCTTAAGGGGTTTTGGTTTCTGAAATGACCATTTGGGGGTCCTCATTCACTGTGCTCCTCCCAATATCTGCCAATTTAAATCAACTAGTTTAAACAAAGGGATATTTTCTGAGAAGACATAGTGTGACAAGGAAATCACTTTAAAATACTGATATATATAAATTTAAGGTCGCCAAGGAATTCAGCTATGTAATTCCTAAATGAAAACTCAAGTCAGCAGTCAACCTTTTATGGAGTTTAATTACAAACAGGAGGAAGAAAGGTGAGAGAGAGAGAAAGAGAGAGAGAGAGAGAGAGAGAGAGAGAGAGAGAGAGAGAGAGAGAGAGAGAGAGAGAGAGAGAGAGAGAGAGAGAGAGAGAGAGAGAGAGAGAGAGAGAGAGAGAGAGAGAGAGAGAGAGAGAGAGAGAGAGAGAGAGAGAGAGAGAGAGAGAGAGAGAAGGGAATGGGGCTTAAATACCCCTTCTGTTTAGGCTGGGCCAAAAGGCCCAAGCCCTTAGATAGCTGAGGGAAAGAAAAGAGATCAGTCCCTATCACTCACGTGACCAAAATGGAGAAACAGTCTCAGGGGCCTCCACCTCCAGCTTCCTTCAGAGCAAGCTTCTCAGAGCACCACCTCTCAGAGCAAAAACCTCTCCAACCAACCCTTAGTCCTCAGACCCCGCTATCTTTAAGGAAACCATCCAAGTTCCCTCCCCTCAGTTCTCACATCTACCAATCACTGTCCATGTCTTCCCTGTGCCAATGGTGGCTCTAGCTTAACCCAGGACCACCCAGAGGTCTGTTTCCTTTGCACATGTCTGTTGAAGGTCATATTCTCAATAATTAAATCTTGATCCTTTGCTGCAGCCCTTCCTAAATCCTGTTACCCTGAGTAGGGTGGAGATTGGAATAATTAAATTTTGATCTATGCTGCAGCCCTTTCCATTGTTCAGCAAAAGGTTTCTGTCCTAAAGTAATCTTAAGAAGGGAGGAGGAGGAACCTCCCTTGCCAATGGGGTTCACATTCCAATAGTGTTCCCACTATCAGTATGAAATTCCCTACAAGCATGAAATTTCCCAATGGTGAAATTTCCAACATTTATAAGTCTAAGAAATTTTAAGGTTTACAATAGCAAGGACAGAAGTTACAAAACCCCTCTCCAAATTAGAGGCTTTCCTTGCTTTAAGGTTATCCCTGTACCCACAACGCCAAACTGTTTATCTACCTTAAATGCTTTTATTGTTGTCCAGTTGTTCTCAGTTGTGTCTGACTCTTCATGGCCCTCTTTGGGATTTTATTGGCAAAGATACCTGGAGTAATTTACTATTTCTTTCTCTGGCTCATTTGACAGATGAAGAAACTGAGGGAAGTAGAATTAAGTGACTTGCCCAGGGTCACGCAACTAGTGTCTGAGGTCAGATTTCAACTGGGTAAAGTGAAACTTCCTAACTCCATTCCTGGCATTCTATCCACTATGCTTTGTAGCTGCCCCTAGCTTAAACACAAAGGGTCTTAGTAATTTTTAAAGTGAATTGGGCAGACCCTAATCAGGAATTAAGTCCACTCAGGGCCATGCCAATTTGGAGAGGCAACAACTGAGGTTCGGACCCAAGAAGGGTGGTATGAGTAACCTTTGGAAAGGGATGAGGAAGGTGTGAATGCCCAGCAGAATCACAAAAAGGATACAAAAGAAGAAAGTGTTGAAAGGAGGTAGGGTAGAAATGGGGCTCTTCTGTGCCATGTTTTCCCTATGGCTTATAGTGGTACTAGAAAGGCTTACTAAAGTTCTCAAAGACTCAAGTTTTTTCTGTATTATATGTGACTACAGGGTTATGACAAAGGGCTGGAAAGGCTAGGGATCTAACATGTTGATGATAACCTTTCTGAGCATAAGTAATTTTTCTTAAGAAACTGGGTCTTGGAGCTGCTAGGCAGCACAGTGGTTAGAAAGCTAGGACTAGGAGGATCTGGACTCAAATCTGGTCTCAAATGCTTCCTAGCTATGTGACCCTGGGCAAGTCACCTAACCCCAGTGCCTAGTCCTGCCTTTATTCTGTCTTTGAACTAAAACTAAGACAAAAGGTGAGGGTTTAAAGAAGAAGAAAAGAAAACCAATTAGGTCCTTTTGTTGGGTTCGGTTTTTTCTGGAGTGAATACACAATATACTATTCTTTTTGCTGTTGTTATCGTGTGTGTGTGTGTGTGTGTGTGTGTATTTCAGAGATGTTAGTATATTGACAAATATATACTTAACATATTTGCTCATTGCTGCATGAAGCATTGATATAGGAAAATATTAACCATCAAGTATGGAGAACTGAAAAGGACAGAACCCACTCTAGGGAGATGGGGCAGCAGTGAAAGCCATCACCAGAACAGGCATCCACACGAACACAACTATTTACCATGGATCTCCAAACATGTACGATCCCAACTATGGTTCACATACCAAACAAGGTCTGGATTCCTACTTAGTTTAATCCCTGAGGTGTGTTTTTCTTCTATGATGTCCCCATTAGTTTCCCAATTCACTGTGACAAGTTGAAACAAAACAATTGCCACAGAGCAATTGCTCCTTCTTCTGTAATTAGGAGAAGTGGATTGTGGATAAAGTAAGACAAAAACTTTATTAGGTCAGCTAAGACAAGTTTCTTTTTCTCTGATGGCATAGGTAGTGAATTAAGGATCAAAAAACCCTACAGCACAGTTCATCCCTCTGCTTTCCACTCTTCATGTTGCAATGAAATGAATACTGAAGAAAGGTTCATGCTAGCTCTTCCTGAATTGATTGTGCACCCCTCAAATCTCCACAGGCAATTGGGTGTCATAGTGATTAGAGCATTGAGCCTGGGGAGACCTAAGTTCAAATCTGGACTCAGAATCTATTTATATGATCCTGGTCAAATCATTTCACCTTGTTTGCCTCAGTTTCCTAATCTGTAAAATGAGCTATTGAGGAAAATTGCAAACTACTCCAATATCTTTTTCAAGAAAACGTGAAATAGAGTCACAAAGAGTCTAACACAACTGAAATGACTGAATGACAACAAATATCCACAATTCCCCCCATCCCTGGGAGCAATTTCTATATTTCCATGTAGAAATCTGCCTCTTGTGTCATAATAATCTTGCTTACATACTAGCAGGCACATAGTTTCCATCCCAGCCATATAAGAAACATATGTCTAGCAGGCTTGAGCAAGCAACAAGTAGGGAGATATAAAAAAGGAGCTTTTTAAATTCAGTCACATTTACATGATTCACAATAATTTCTCATAAGGATTTTGTGTTCCACTTGCAAAATGCCAAAAGATGTGTTTTTAATTCAGAGTAATTTAATTTAATTTCTAGCATTTTAACACAAATGTCTTTAAAAATAAAAATGGAACAAAGTAATTACATTTAATTTCATGGTTGAGATTCCTTAAAGCCATCATATTCTCTTGCATAATTGAAGGCTTTCAGAGGGAGGGGAGGGAATGAGATAGAAACTTTTACCTTTTTTTTTTACAAAAAAGAAAAATAAAGTACTACAGCCCAATATTTGTTTAACGATATGCCTAGAGTGACTTTTCCACAAATCACAAATTAGACTTCTAACTCAAACCAAAAAACTCACTTTTGAGTACACCAAGATCTAAGAAGTTCCAGAAAGAGGAAAAACATCTCAAAATAGGTTATGTTTTAAGAGGAAATGTTGTGGAGGAATGCATTTGCCCTAAAAAAATAGGTCAAAGTAAATTGAAGGTATATGGGGGAACAAGAATATTTTCAAGTAACATTTTGATACTAGAAATAGCACATCTAAAGTTTCTATTTTCTTTTCACAGAACACATATAAAATGTCAGACATGTAATCAAATGATTCGAGGAAACCTTATGGGATCACCCATTCTTTATTCCTCTCTTCAGGCAGCATTCGCTCTAAACTAGTAGAGGCAAACTCAAATAAATGGGGAGCACTAAACTGTACTGCAAAACATATTGGCTTCAAAAGTGGCATCTTAATATTATATATGTTCTATTGTACTTTTATTTATTTTGTTAAATGCTTCTCAATGACATTTTAACCTGAGTGGTAGGTGGAACCATGGACAGAGCACCAGACCTAAAATTCAGAGTCTCACACATTTACTAGCTGTGTGACCCTTGGCAAGTCACTTTATCCAATTTGCTTCAATTCCCTCATGTATAAAATAAGATGGAGAAGGAAATGGTAAACCACTCTGGAGCATAGCCAAGAAAAAACCTCAAAATGGATCATAAATAGTCAGATATGACCGAAAGAACTAAGCAACAGCAAACATTTCAATCTGGTTCGAAGCACTTTGGAGAATTGTCAGCTATGGCTCACAGGCACATATTGGAGACTTGCTCTCAAACCATTCCAAGCCATACCTATATTCTACTTATGCAAGTAATTTTGGAGAAAAAAAATATTCATAGAATTTCAGAGTAGAAAAGGATCTCAGTGGCCATCTAGCCCAATCCTTGTCTGAAAAAGATAGAAGTTTTATGATCAAATTGAGGATAAAAAGAATTGCAGAAGGTTGAAAAAGATAATTCTGAGTGTATAAAATCTGAAAGGTATTATACAAACAAACCCAATAAAGTTAAGATTAAGAAGGAAACAATAAAATATTTTTGAGTTTGGTCTCTCTGATAAGGGTCTCATTTCAGATACATATGAACTGATTCAAATATATAATAAAAGCCATTCCCTACCTGATGCGTGGTCTGAGGATATAAACAAGCAATTTTCAAGGGAGGAAGAATAGACTACTAGAAACTATAAGGGGGGAAATGATCCAAATCACTTGTAATTAAAGAAAGGAAAATTAAAGAAATTCTGAGATTCTACCTCACATCTAAGAGATTAGCAAAGATAACAAAAAAAGAAATTGATAAATTTTGGAGGGAATGTAGGGAAATGGAGACACAGTTGTACTCTTAGTGAATGAGGCCAACGATTCTGGAAAGTAAATTAGAATTCTATACAAAAGATTACCTTAAGAGTGATCCAGCTATACTATTGCTAGGTCAAAAACTAAAAGTGATCAAATGACCCTTGAAGAGTCCCAAAGAGTACAGTTTAATGCTAACGAGTTGGAGAAGGATAGAGTTCTCTCACCTCTTGCCAATCTGCTAACTCCACTTCTTTCCTCACTCAGGGCAGGGTATTCACCTCCTCCAGTGAGGAGAGAGTCTCATACTAATGAGTCTTGAGACAAGGGGTTACATATATTTTTTTAATTTATATTTATTTATCAGCTCTT
>NC_077231.1:295687726-295692726 GCF_027887165.1 Monodelphis domestica
TAAAGAGCATTCTGCCAGTGAAAGCTGTTAAAGAAAGAAACTGATTTTTTAGGGATTACTTCCCTTTTCAGGGAATCATTTCAATTAAGCTAGGTTCATGTCTGAAATAGTTTGGTAGCCTAAAAGGACAGATAATGCAGGATCATAGATTGGGGGCACAGGAAAAGACCCCTGAGAGCCATTTAATCCCACCCACTCATTTTGCTGAAGAGAAAACTAAAACCAATAGGGGTTAAGTGACTTGTCCAAGGTCACCCAGAGAATCTTTAGCAGAGTAGATTGGAATCCAGAAATTTTTACATTAAATTTTCTGTGGTGTTTTTTTTTTTCTTTTGCAGCATGCTGTCTCAGTTTACCAAAGGCCACACTAATAATATATAATAGTTTCCCAATGTATAACATGAGACATATGAGTGATTTCAGCACTAAGGAAAATTAACTTATCAGTCTTTGAAATATCTGTTACAAAATGAGTCAACTGAGGGGGACTTGAGTTGTTAAAGATCATTCAATTCATTTTTCTTTTTTTCTTCTTTTTTTTGGGGGGGGGCTTTTAAACCCTTACTTTCTGTCTTAGAATCAATACTAAATATCAATTCTAAGGCAAAAGGGCTCTTAAAACTAGGCAATGGGGGTTAAATGTCTTGCTCAGGTTTGCCCAACTAGGAAATATCTGAGTTCAGAATTAAACCCAAGACCTCCTGTCTCCAGGTCTGAATCTCTATCTACTGAGCCACCTAGCTGCTTCTCGTTCAATTCATTTCAACAAGCATTTAAACATCCCCATTTCTTTTGTGATACATGCTAGGAAATGGGTCCACAAAGACAAGAAAAATTAAATAATCTCTGCCCAGTTCACCACAATGAACCAGGAAAATCCTTCTAGAGAAGTCGATGCCCAATATTTTCTATGAAAGAGTCTGGATAGTCTAAGAGTCAGACAATAAATTCTTGGCAAAGTCAAGAATGGAAGCATGGACTTCCTTGTTCAAGAACCCATGAGCCAATCATGAAACCATATTGATAATTATCTATTTTCTTCCCTTCATGGTTCTCTCTGCATTCAAAATGATGTTATTAGAACCTAAAATTTTGCCTGGAATTTTGACTGTTATAGTTGATGTTTTCCCTACAAGAATTAGAGGAAAAAAAGGAGAAAAAGCCTAAAAGTCTTATTCTGCCTGAAAACCATTTTATGCCTAGAAAGCAAATGAATAGCTTATCCTTCAGCCCAAGAGACCTAGAAAGGCAGATATATTCTCCAATTAGTAAAAATTAATCAATGGGGATGGTCCATTGAGCAGGTCTGCTCTTAAACTTATGACATGAAGGTGAAATGTCCTAGATCCCATTAACAATCCCAGGAGTCATTCAGACCTCTGGAGAGAACTTAATTAGTAATTTTTTTAAAAAGACATTTGTTCTGCCTAGCCTAAAACATACCATAGTAGCAATTGTTCTCATCTTGAGAAGATGATGAATGATCTAATCTAGAATCATATGTCTAAACAGGACTCTGCTCTCATTCATCAGAGCATTAATTCCATTAGAATATTCAGAATTATTTGAAACAGGACAAAGAACTGAGATCTGGTTCATTCACCCAAAGCCAGATGAAAACATCTGCAGGTTGAAGTTTTGGTGTAAGTGTTGGGGAGCAGGATTTGTCATCGACACAGAGGATGTTAGCACTGGAAGAGACTGGATAGATCATCTTGTCTCAAGCTATCTCCAAGCATTAATATGGCACAGCCAGCTAATAGCAGAGTCTGGAACAATACCCAAAGCTGGAACTTGGAACACCGCAAGGAAATATTAAGGAATAAAGGAATTATCTATTAGAAAGGAATTATAATTAGAAGGGAATAAGCATTTCTATGGCACCTACTATGTGCTAGGCATTATGCTAAGTGCTCTATAAATATTATTCCATTTGATCATCAAAAATGATACTTCTATGATATTTATTTTCCAGTTGAGGCAACTGAAGTTAAATGACTTGCCTAGGGTCACCATGTTCTTAAATGCATAAAATAAAGTGTATAGAATTATAAAGAAAATGAAGTATATTGAAATCTAGTTGTCATTTTTTTTCTAAGTTCACAGACACCAGGGGAAGAACCTCTTTGAAGAAGGAAGATAGAAATTGAGGCAATGGTTATAGAGGATGTTGAGGAACTGGGCAGCCATAGTGTTCAAAGAGGTAGGAATTGAGATGGAAAAGATGACAATGAGGATAGTACTGAACTTAATCAGGAAGGCTTGGAGTATGAGTTGGAGGACCAGTAAGGACAACAACAAGGATCTGGATAGAAGAGGGCAAAGTTGGTATGGGTGAAAAGATAGTTTATGAGTGATGACGGCAGACAGAAAGTGTGAAAGGCACTAGGTGGTATAGGATATAGAGCCCCTAACCTATAGTTAAGGGGAACTCTGTTCAAATCCAGCCTCAGGCACAGACTTTATCTATGTGACCCTGAGCAATTCATTTAACCTCTTTCCCTCAGCTTCTTTATCTGTGAAATGGGATTCATAATTGCAGAACTGTCCTGTGGGTCAAATGAGATACTAATGGTAAACATGCTTAGCACAGAACCAGGCATATAGTAAGTGCTATATAAATATGAACTATTTATTATTATTAATGGAAAATGACAAAGGAAAGGAAAGAGTATACCAAGCACTCCTCCCTCCTGACTCTGTAGGTTAGAGGACCTAAGAGAAGGAGTCAGAAGCCTTGAAGAGGGTGCCAGGAGGCATGGCCTTCAGGAGCAGGAATTATTTCAAGGATCACCAGAAGATGATGGAAGGAAGGAAAGTGATTGGGTAACTAGCAAGTAACAGAGGCAGGATTTGAATTCAGATTCTGTGACTCTCCAGTTCCAGAGATCCAATGCTCTATGACAGAGAAATGTTTCAGAAGCTACAGAAGAAAAGGAGAGCAGGAGACTATGGAGACTGGGCAGCCAGACTTAGTTTTTCATGAGGTAGGAAAAATACCCCTGGAGGAAGAGCCACCTCGATCACAGATCCCTCAAAGGACAGAAGAAAGCCAAATGAACTGCTTCTACTGTGCTTTCCTTGCTCAGTCATTTCAGTTACATTTGACTCTTCAGGACCCCATTTTGGGGTTTTCTTGGCAGAGCGATTGGCCATTTCCTTCTCCAACTCATTTAACAGAAGAGGAAACTGAGGCAAACAGAATGAAGTGATTTGTGCAGGGTCACCCAGCTAGTAAGTATCTGTGGCCAGATTTCAAATTGGAAAGATGAGTGTTCCTGACTCTAGACTCGGGGCTCTACTCACTGTGCCACCGAGCTGCCCAGCCCTCCTGATCTTATTTTCAGGTTTTTAATAACTCTTCCCACAGTGCCATATGTCAGCTGCTTAACGTTCCTAGCCCTACTCTCACTGCCACTGCTAATATCTTCCTCTTAAATAATCTAAATTTTATATTTCCTTCAAGGTCTAGATGCAACCTCAAGTTTTCTAAGGAACTTCTTTAGAGAAACCAAGTCCTCTTCCCTTGGTTTTGTATTCCCTCAAACTATCTCAGCATCACTGACTTCCTTCTCTATACACAAATAGTTACATACAGAGAGGTATAGATACTTGTATATTCACATAGACACACATGCACCTAGATAGGCATATACACATGTTTGTATATGTAAGACATGGGCTTATATTATAGCACATGTGTCATAAATGTAATTATCATCTCCCATGATCCCTCCTATGGTCTTTTGTATTCAACAAGCCTGTAACAAATGGTGGAATAGTACTGTTTTCAATGTATTTCTTTTTATACAATTTGCTCCATTACAAATGAGTCACAACAGGAAAGAGAAATTGAATAACAAGAATCCTGAGATTAGAAAATTAATATAAAAACAAAAAGCATTCATCTGCATTTAAAACTTCCAGGGTGGCCAGCAATGGATTTTCTTCTGGGTATAATGGAATTTTTGGATTCATATAAAACTTGGCCACACAGGCTGCAATTCCCAAAAATGTTATCTTTTTTTTTCTTCAGAGTCTAGCATAGAATCTGGCATATAATAAGTATGTGCTGATTGAATGATTGATTGTTTGACTGGTATGGTTTAAACAGTTAATTTTGTGACTTTCAGCAACTCAAGAGATCTGTGATCAACATGATTACTCCCTTTAATGATGCAAATAAAAATGGATCCATGTCCAAGAATCACACATAACTTCAAGGATCTCAGGGGCCAGCTAGTCTAGTCCCTAAAGTTTAAAGAGGAAAAAAACTGGTTAGAGCATTGTGGGGAAATGGTGGAATAGAGTGAGAAGCTTTCTCATCCTCCTAAAAAATCCCATAACCAGCCAAAAATAACTCCATAAAATCAACATTAAAAGTGGAGGTGGGGGAGATGGGAGTCTTGTGTTAAACTGAATAGCAAGGGACTACTTGGGAGAAAGGATTCTAAGTTCCCTGGTCTCTGTCCCACCACTGGAGGCTCTGGGGGCAGGAACAGGATAAACAGAGGGAATCCACAAAGCAGCCCTAGAGGGCAATATTAGCAACCTCATCTTGTTTACTGAGCCAAGGGAGCTCCCATCCCCAAAGATATCACTTGAATCTGAATCCACAGGCAGACAGCTCTAAGAATAGCTATACTCAGTGTGGTCTCTGGCTTCCATTCAGGAGACCTCAGTTGGTCCAAGGCTGGAGACTGAAGGAGTGGACCTAAGGGCAGGGACTCAAGCCACACTGCTAACAAATGAAGGACTTTGGAAGCCCAAAAAATTTGAGCTGGATACTGCTCTGACTGGGGCTGTGGTGGTCACAGAGAAGGAGCAAGAAAGGAACATGAACTGGTGAATATGGTTGCTGAGAGACAGGACGTAGTCAGCTATGGTCACTCCCAGGAGAGTAGAGACCCTGGTTGTTGTCACAGGAGGAAATAGACTGGCTGCTTGAAGTTGCCATAGCATAAATGCCCATGGGTTCTGGTTGGAGGTCCTGAGTCAAT